>NW_024871073.1:230000-387500 GCF_019054845.1 Dipodomys spectabilis
CACCTTGGCCTCACCTCTTATGTAGCCACAGATCATCCTTTATTGGGGAGCCTTCAGTCAGGTATCAAGGTTGAGGTGGCCAGAGCTACTGGCAACCACCCTTCCCCCACTCGACTGCCAACCTGCTGGGAGTGGGACATGCAGCCAGGGGCCCAGCTGAGAAAAGGACAGGACACAGCATGACTGACCCTGCCCCCGCAGAGGCAGGAGAAAACGTATGCCAGCCAGCACTGCTGACCCAGAATCCCCTGGATGAGGACAAATATATGGACAGCCGAACTTGTGTCCCAAGGAAAAGCTGGAATATGCACGTTTCTGGCAATTTAGGACTCATTGTAGACAATGATAGGGGGCTATAGACAAGGTTTCTATTGAGGAAGGGCACCATCCAAGGTCAGGAACAGGCAGACAAGCATCCAGGAAGTGGGCAGAGAAAGATGAGGGAAACACACACACACACACACATACACACACACACACACACACACACACGGGTAGCCCAAGGCCTCAGTAGTCCCTGAGCAACTGAACATCCCACCTCCGAGAAGATGGCACTACCATCCTCAGACCAAATGTTGACAAAACTCAGAGCCTCTCACACATCTGGAATGGCTCATAAAACAGCATGACATTTCCTACTATACACACCGCTATGAAGAAACCTCAGCCACGTTATTTTTGGTCGTCGGTCATGGGGTTTGAACTTTGGGCCTGTGTGCCATCCCTTAGCTCTTCAGCTGAAGGTGTGTACTCTACCACTGGAGCCACAGCACCATTTCCAGTTTTCTGGTGGTTCACTTGAGTTAAAATCTCACAGACTTTCCTGCTTAAGCTGGTTTTGAAATGTGATCCTTAGATCTCAGCCTCCTGAGTAGCTAGAAGGACAGTTGTGAGACACTGTCAGTGCCCGGTTTCAGCCACCTTTATACAACCAGGGGAAACCCAACCTGTCAGGCCATAAAGCACATGTAACCCTACACTTTCAGACTTTGACACCAGCATCCAAAGCCAGTCTTCCTTGGTTGGAGAGAATATAATTGACATTAATCTCCCACACCTGCTCCCATCCGCCCACTCCCTGCTTAAGACAGGCCACAAGCTCTGCAGTTCTTGGTAAGACAATGCCCACCCTGCTGTAAATTCACACTCGGGCAAACTTGGGGAGTTCTTAGAAATGGGTGTACACTGAGGCCAGAGCCTGGTGTCCCAACCACAGCAACCCCACTCCTTCACCATCTCTGGCAAGCAAGTGGTGTCTTTCTTTCTTGGTTTTTTGGATGAGGGGCTTGAACTCAGGGCTTGGGTACTGTCCCTGATGATGATTTTTGGTCAAGCCAAGTGCTCTTCCACTTGAGCCATGGTACCACTTCCTGTTGGAGATAGGAAATGAGACTCTCATTGGACTTTCCTCCCTGTACTGGGATACAAGACCCTCTGGATCTCAGCCTCCCGAGTAGCCAGGATGACAGGCATGAGCCATCAGCGCATGGCCTATGGTGTCTCATTCTTTACAATTTCCAACTAGTCTGCCTCTAGACACTACCACCTAGACACTCCTCTACCTCCCTCAGAGACAGCAAAGGGAGCTTCAAAATCTGGGAAGGGCCATAGGCATAAAAGGGGCCCCTTCACATCACTAGCCCTTTCTAAGCTCCCATCCGCTTCCTCTGGATGGCCTGGATGTTTAGGACTTCTTAGGCCTGCCCTGTATCCCCCCGTCACACCCAACTGGTACCTGAGGATTTCTGGGGCCAGCTGCTCCATGTCCCAGTGGGAGACTTTGGGTGGGTTGCTGATAACTGGGTCCAGGGGTGCCTAGGGCAGAAGGAGTGTCCAGATCCTCTTTGTCAAAGAAGGAGACACAAAGCATGAATGGATCTACTAAGAGCTACAGGGCACAGCCATCTACCTGTCACCCAGGTCCCTTGGAGTGCAGTTTTACATTGAAAATGCTGGGGCTTGAACTCGGGGTCCAGGCGTTATCCCTGAGCTTCTTTTGCTTGATGTGAGCACTCTTCCACCCAAGCCACGGTACCACTTCTGGCTTTTTCTGTGTATGCGGGAACTAGGAATCGAACCCAGGGTTTCCTGTGTGCTAGGTGACCCCACTACAGCTAAGACAAAATCCCAACATTGGGTAGCTGTTCTTCTGTGATCCCTTGGGCCTGTCTCGGACAGTCTTGCCCATCTTAACTGAGTTTCTAAACAGCAGCCCTGTCCGAGAAAGAACACCCTCCCCTATGTTGTCCTTTATCTATGGCATCTTTTCTCTTTGTGCTTCCTGTCACATTCTCCTTGTTAAGCAAGAACTCGTTTCAAGTGCTGCCTCTAAGAAGCCCGCTCTAATCACCCTGGCAGAGGGGGATCTTCTCCGCTCTGCAGGCTGTTGGCCTTGTCATGCTCTGCCTTCCAGCTGGTGTGGGTTGAGAGCGCACAAAGGCGAAGGCCTGGCTTTCACCACGAAATTTCTGAAGGCTCTGATACACGATCCAGGAACCAGTGTGGCATCACACTCTGTGAGAGGGCACTTGAGGATCAGGCAGTCTGGGGGCAACAAATTTGGCCATTTCTTGTTTGGGCTTGAACACGTCTGGATTTTTGGTGATTCCATACAGAGAAGAGTCTTATCAGCCTTCCAGCTTATGGCTGGCTTCAATCTTTGATCCTCACATCTCTGCCTACCGAGGAGCCAGGATGTCAAGTGTGAGCCTGAGCCAGACAGGCTCTTGAACCTTTCCTTTGAGCTTCTGTTTATCTTGTGTCAACTAGCAAGCCCTAGTTAAAATAGTAATTTATAGGGGATCAAGTTCCTCTCCTAGGTCAGATAATCCAAGGAGATTAAGTATCTTTAGAAAAGGCTATTCAGAGTGGGCCTAGGTGAGTGTGTGTGTGTGTGTGTGTGTGTGTGTGTGTGTGTGTGTGTGTATGTGTGTGTGTGTGTGAGTATGAGTTTCAAGGATACCTACCTCCATCTCTCTGGTGCTTATTTCACCCAGTGGTGAGTACATCCAGGATCCCCACCCCATGAAAGGTGGGTAAGGAAGGGTACTTGAGGTCACATCAAGTGGGATGATCTGAATTCTATCCTGCAACTGAAGACAGGGTGATAATAGAGAGAAGGAGAGGTTTAGAGGAACATCAAGGGAAGCCCCTTACCTTTGGCTACAAGTAATAGAGAGAAGAATGAATCCATCCATTTTGGTATTAAGATAACAACTGCCCACTATTCATTTATTTTATTTTTCGTGAGTCCAGGTCTTGGATTCAGGGACTCAGTGTCATCCCTGGGCTTCTTTTACTCAAGGCTGAGGCTCTATCACTTGAACCACAGCACCAAAACTGGCTTTTTTCGGGGGGGGGGAGTTTGTTTATGGGAGATACGAATCTCACAGACTTGGGGCTGTGAAGGTAGCTCAGTGGCAGAGTGCTTGCCTTGCATGCCTGAGACCCTGTGTTCGATTTTTCAGCACCACATAAGCAAAAGAAACAAAGCCAAAAGTGGCGCTGTGGCTCAAGTTGCAGAGTGCTAGCTTTGAGCTGAAGAGCTAAGGGACAGTGCCCAGGCCCAGAGTTCAGGACACATGCCTGGACCAAAAAAAAAAATCTCACAGACTCTTCTGCTTGGGCAGGCTCTGAGTTACGACCATCAGAACTCAGTCTCCTGAATAACCAGGATGACAGGCGAGAGCCACTAGCACCTGACCGTCACCATCGATTTATAGCTCCCTAGGGCCAATGCTGAGCTACCTGCATTGCACCTCCTTGTTGTGAGTGGGAAGCAGACCTGGGTGTGTTTGATACTTCAACAGCCTACCTACCTTTGAGCATTGTTCTGGCTCAGTCTGATGCCAGCTTCCTCCTTATCCACAACACTGACTTCGCGCTGTCACAGAACAAATGTCCCCCAGGAGGTGTCCGACCTGGGGTCGTTCCTCTGCACACTGCCTCCACCCCACTCCCCGAAATGACACACTGCAGCAACATGAAGTAGACATAGAGTGAACTCAGTTTCTTATAATCAGGGTCTGGCCAGATAGTGGCAGTGAGGATCAGAGGCTCAGGAGAGTGCTGTGCAGTTGGAAAATGTGATGCCTCCTCATCCACTTTCCTTTAACTGTCTTAGCAAAGGGTAGTGGGGAAGTACTCACCAGACAGACTGACAATGAGTAACCATAACAGTTTATCCCAGGCACAGAGGGGCTTACCTAAGGGAGCTAGTTCTACAGGCTGAGCAAGAAAACTCCTGACCCACAGCCCACCTCCAGATTAGGAGGGTTATCTTGGGTCCCAGCCACATGGGGACGCTGAGGCACCTCCTCCAGCACCTTTTCAACAAGTTACAGAGAGAGAGAGAGAATTACACGTAAGCGGGCTGCCGGTGGCACAGGCCTACAATGATAACTACACAGGAGGCTAAGATATGAGGATCATGGTTCATAGCCAGCCCAGGCAGGAACGGCTGTGAGAGGCTTATCTCCAAAGAAACACCAGAAAACCGGAAGTGGTGTTGTGCCTCAAGTGGTAGAGACCTAACCTTGATCTGAGGAGCTTGTGGAGAGTGCCCAGTCCCAGAGTTCAAACCCCACGATTGACAATAAGTGCACTTCCCACCACAAGAAATGGAGTGAATAGCACCCATTGTCCTAGGGAGCATGGCAGAGAAGTCAGATGAAGCTTCCTGTCAGCTGGGGGTCACGAGTAGGTCATCCCACTTTTCTGTGCCTCATTTTCCCCAGCTGCAAAGCTGAACAGTGAAAGATCCCCTTCCTCATGAGGAGAGGGTAATAATGAAAAAGAGCCATGTTTTGTTTCATAATCCCATACCTGTGGCATGATAAATAACAGGCCCCTTCTGAGACCTTTCCAGGTGTTATATGCTCACAGAATTGCCAAGAAACTTATCTGATGACCGTTGCCTCTATGCTGGCCCTGCCCCAGAGTTCCCCTTGTGTTGATCCCTTGTTTCCTCACAACTGTCCTGTGAGAAGACTGAGGACCAGTAGTTCCAAGCCGAACCCAGACCTTCAACTGTGGTCAAGAATCGGATGCTATGGACTAAGAGTTTGGGACAGTCATCTAAACCGATGACTGAGCATGGAACTACATATCTACCATCCCAACTACAGAGGACCAGGCGTGGTGGTGCATGCCTGTCACAGGAGGACCATGATCCAGCCAAGCCTGAGCATATATTGAGTCTCTATCTCAGAAATGCCAGACAGAAAGGCTTGACTCCCATGGAAGAAGACCTGACTGGAAAGCCTAAGGATTTGACTTCCAACCCTAATATACCAAAAAGAATCCGAGGCCCAGTGCCAGAGGCTCATGCCTATAACCCTACCTACTCAGGAGGCTGAGATCTGAAGAACACAGGTCAAGGTTTAAAGTAGGGTTGGCCTTGCCCATCAGACGTCATGATGAGAAGACCCAGAGTCTGACGCATACCAACACGATCCATACTAACAGGACTCAAAGCCTTATTAAGTGCTGACCACGCTCTCTGTCCACCTGGGGAGCCATCCCTTGTTGGCCCCACCTCCAGATCCATCCACACTCCTCTGCCACCAGCCAGGCCCACGGGAGTAGACAGTTCCAGGGCACAAAGTTCCCTTGCTCTTATAATTTAAGGGTGCTGAGTCCCCTTCAAGCGTTTCACCCTTCCAGAACCCCATACCTCAGCCTCAAAGCCCATGCTGCCCCCAAAGACAGCGCTTAGAAGTTACTAATGGGTCCAGCACTGCTTGTTACAACCAGCTTCTACACACACACACACACACACACACACACACACACACACACACACACACACAAAGCCAATACAGGTGCCTCCTGTCTGTCATCCTAGTTACTCAGGAGGCTGAGGTCTGAGGATCACTGTTCAAAGCCAGCCACGTAGGAAAGTTTGTGAAGCTCCTATCTACCCTGAACCACCAAATAGCCAGAGGTGGAGCTGTGGCTCAACTGTCAGAGCTCTAGCTTTGAGCAAGAAACCTCAGGGACAGCATTTAGGCCTTGAGTTTAAGGCCCAGTTCTTCTACCTCCAAACACACACAGATACAGACATAGACAGACAGACAGACAGACACACACACACACACACACACACACACATACACACACACACACACACACACACACACACACATACACACAAACATACAGATAGCCCAAGTATTCAGCAGTCCCCGAGAATAGAAACATGAACTCCCTCAATTATGAACACATCCCACCCATGAGAAGGTGGCAGTACCGACATCAGACCCACTGTAGACAAAACATTGAGCCTCTCACATATCTGGAATGCCTCATAGACCAGCACGGCATTTTCTACCATGCATACTGCTATGCGGAAAACTTAATCACCTCTTTTTGTTGTTGTTCATTAAGGGTCTTGAACTCTGGGCTTTGGTCCTTGCCTTGAGCTCTTCAGCTTAAGGCAAGCACTCAATTGCTTGAGCCACAGCATTGCTGCTGGTTTTCTGGCAATTCCTTGGATATAAGAGTCTAAAGGTCTTCCCTAACCAGGCTGGCTTTTACCCATGATCCTCAGATCTCACCTCCTGAGTACCTAGGATAAAAGCCATGAGCTACTGGTAGCAGGCCAAACATACTTTTCCATTCCTGTCATCCTCTCCCCCCAGGAGACTGAAATCTGAGGACTGCAGTTGGATGACACTTAGCAGCAAAGCCCATGAGAACTCTTTATCTCCAATTAAACACCCCAAAAAGCTGGAAGTGGAGCTGGGATTCAAATGGTAGAGTGCTATCTTGGAGCATAAAAGATAAGATCCATGCCCTAAGTTGGGACATTCAAGTACAATCTCATACTGAAGATCCCCTGACCTTATCAAAGACTCAGGTTCTCTCACTGTACTGCCTCAGCACTGGGCAGTGAGGTAAGGTCTAGTTATCCAACCACATGATATGGGACCCAAAGGGATTCCTGGTCAAGGGACGGAGACTGGGGAGATCTAGGTCCCTTTTGGGGAGGTGAAATGGGCTGCTCTATCCCAGAAATGTTCCTATGTTGTGAGTATTATCAAAGAAACCACCCTGTTCAGAGCCCAGTGCTTCTGGGTTTCCCACCAGCCTCCACCCAGCTCTGCCCCACCTTCAGCCTGCCCTCTCTGAATCCCAGATCAGCCATATAGACTAAAGAGTGAGCCAGCCAAGAGAACCATTTCCTGCCCTCATTCCCAGGCTGTCCTGTGGCAGTGGAATGCATACCTCAGTCTTTGGTGGAGGAATGAACACCGGGGGTGGTATCAACAGTTTGAGCCCTGGAAAGTCCTAGTCCCCAAGGATGTATTGCTCAGGCATCCTGCAGTGAATGAAAGCCAGGTCGTCAATGATGAGACCAAGGTGCCAGGACATTTAATAGAAGTGTGTCTGGTTCAAACACTGGTAGTCTATTTTGTCAGGTGAGGCCATGGCTCCAATTTCCTGACACACCTGACCTGGGACCATCCTCCCTTTTGAAATTCCTGCTTATCCCTTGGCCCCCCGTTGAAACTCTAACCCCAATACCTCCCTAGCCCTTGGAAACTTTCTTCTTATCTGACCAGAAAATAAACTCGATGTGGCTGGGGTTAATTGAAACCTGGTGACCCACCCTGAGCCCTAGGTTCTACCAGAGGCTGGTTCCCTCTACAGTCGGTGACCACATAGCTCTGGCTGTCATGAAGTTGCTGAGTCAGTGGCTTGGTCCTACATACTGGCTTTAGGTTCTGAAACTGTCCCCACAGAAATTGTGAATAGTTGGCTCCCTTGATCCAGGGACTCCAAACCAAGGCTTGCATGTTCTCCCTTCTTCCTTTCTTTCCTCTTTTTCTCCTTTTGTCCTTCCCTCCTCTCTCTCTTTACTTTCTTTGTGTGAGTCCTAGGCCTTGTACTTGAAGCATAAGTGCTGTCCCTTAGCCTTTTTATTCAAAGCTAGCAGTCTATGGTTTGAGCCACATATCCATTTCTGGCGTTTTGTTTTTGGTAGTTAATTCAAGACAAGAGTCTTACAGGCTTTCTTGCCCGAGACAAAAGCCTCAGTTCTCTGATCTCAGCTTCCTAAATAGCTAGGATGACAGGCTTGAAGCACTGGCATCCAGATCAATCCAAGGTTTCTTCATGCTCTGTGGAACCAATCCTGGAACTTTTCATTGTCTGTGACCCCCCAGAGCCTGGTGCACACTGCAATGGTTTGTTGCAAAATAAATGAGCATCTGTCTATGACAATACTACAGAACAGTCCCATCTGATTCAGGTAAGAATCCTCTGTGGGAGAGTGGGGACCAAGCCTGATGGAGCTCTCCCTCAGTTCTCCCTCCTCCCTCTTACCCCCTCCTGGTGCCACCACACTTAACTGTTTTGGCTCTGAGGATGTGAGCCACTATGTACTTGCTACATTCCAGGGCCTCTGGGATGCCTGTCTTCTCAAAGATCTCTGTCCAGCAGCTGACAAGCTCTGTGGCACTCAATATCCCATGTAGGTGCGAATGAGGTTGCTGTGAGCTGAATGCCTGACTCAAGGGGCCTCCTCTGCTCCCCCTGGGGCCAGTCAGGATTACCACATCTGGCCCCCAAGATACATGTTGCAGAGAAAGACTCCTCGAGGTATCCCTGTTTTCTGAATCTCCCAGAGTCCAGTGCAGGTGCTGGGAATCATCTCTGCTCACAGCTGGCAGGCTAGGGATGGTGAGGTCACAATCGCTGCTCCCCAAGCAGCCTTGACTGTGGTGGTCACCCTAGAGAGGGCTGGAGGAGAATCAACAGCTGCCGAAGAAAGTCAGTCAAGGCATGACGTTCATTACAGGAGACCATCTGGCTTGGGAACTCTTCCTATGCTGCTTTGAACGTTGTCCCAATCAAACTTGAAGGGTTCTAAATTCAGTGGTCTGCTTTTTCTTCCAGACAGCATACAGCAGGTTATAGAAAGTAACATTCAGAGAGCCCAAGCTAACTGCCAGGGCAGTTAGCAAGCAGGCTCCAGCAGGGGGAGCGCACTTGCTTACCACTGCCCAGCTGGAAATGGCCCAGGCCAAACACAGACTGGAGTCTGCAGGACTCCAAGGAGGACTGCCCACCAGTACCTTGCCCCCTGAGGGAATCCATGCCACCAGAAGGGGCCTGGAATCCCCTGCCCAGATGCCGATGGACACAGTCAATGCCCTGGGTAAGTTTCCCCTCTCAGTCTCGGTTGTGGTGAACCATCTGCCATGTCACAACATTCACCACTTCCCATACCCTCCTAACCACAGCCCCTGCCCTACTGCCCCCCCCCCCAATTTGTTCCCTAATTACGTTTGGCAGACACATTCCCAACCCTTGAATTATCTCCAACTATAACACTAGAGCACACTGTCTGGCTAGAAGAGTACGGCTGTGGTCACAGTTGCCTGTCTTCTGGCTGAAGACAGAAGGACAGGTGTCCACTCTGGTCTGTGGTTCACACAGGCCTCCTAGGGGAGACCCACACAGGCCCAGCAGCTACTGTGGGCTACAGGAAAGGGAGAAGAGAGAGGTGGAAAAGAACATGTACTGAAACCTTCCCCAAAGGAGCCATGAAATGGTGAAAGAGAAAACAAATTATCGCTAGACATGTACTTGGCATTGATGAAAAAAGAACAACACACACACACACACATGCACACAAATAAAATGCTTTTGCTCTTTGTAGACACGGTGCCTTAAATATGTTTTCATCTCCCTGTTCTCCCAACACACACACACACACACACACACACACACACACACACAAACACACACACACAAATCCAGAACTGTGACAGAAGATTAGTCCATGCAGCACCTGTAATTTGCCAACAGATCACTCACCTGAGCACAGTCAGGCTGTATAAGGAGAAAGATGATCTGTCTGTCTGTCTGTCTGACTGTCTCTCTCCCTCCCCCCCCTCTCTCTCGTGCTCCCTCTCTCTCTGTCATGCACACACACACACACACACACACACACACACACACACACACACACACAGACTCAGAGCAGTGCCTCTTCTGAGTTTGTTGGTTCCTCCTTTGGGACAAGGTACAAGCTGGAGCATGGGGGTTGCCTGGTCAGAACAGGGGATCCAACAAAAGGGAGCATCACTCTAATAACACAGAACAACCTTGCCTATCCCTTTCTCCAGGGCCAGACACTTTCCCTTGGGAACAACCAGCCTTGACTCCTCATTCACAAAAACCCTAGGCCAGGACACTTGGTGAAGGTGTCCGAGATAGGTGGCTCCTCAGCCGGGGCTGAAAACAAGCCGGGGGTCATGGTGCCCCAGAAGGGTGTCTGACCTGGGTTTGGGGCAGTGTTGGGGAAATGGATGGGGTCTTAAAGGATACATGGATGGATTCCCTACTTCCAGCCTAGATGCTTCTGGGTGATTTGGTGGATTCTTGGGAGGGATGAGGAGACCAGATGGACAGGGAGCACCAGCAGATGCTGGGAGAGCTGGGAAATGTGATCACCCTGTGAGTACTGTTGACAGCTGGGATGGGGGGAGGGCAGACAGGCTGGGTGTATGTGGGTTGGAGTGGGTATATTCCTCCCAGATATTCACCTTCTGTCTGACTCCAAGTGCCCTCACATACCTAGTGGGCTCTTCTGGGACCCTCCTCAGGTGATAGGGTGACCAAGCACAGAAGACAAGGGCTCACACAGCAAGGATGGCCTATCTTCTGCATCCAACACCCACCAACCCCAGCAAAAAGAAAATGACTCAAGAAGGCAGGTGTGGAGGTGCTGTTCCCCACCTCTGATTAAAGCCACCAGGTTCCCGCCAGAGAGAGGAAGGGTGCAGATGTGTGGCTGTGTGGCTCCCACTGCTCCAGGCCAGGTGCTCTGTGGCAACCCTCCTCACCCATTCCTGCATCTCCCTGTTTCCTGGGACACTGGCCACTAAGGATCAGGGTGGGATCCCCAGGTCAACACACACCCCTACCCTCGACCCCTGGGATACGTTTTTGACAGGGTCATGCAGACTGGGGGAGGGGGGGAGGAGGGTGGACTCGAGGAGGAAACAGGAAAGGGGAGGCAGGAGGTGCAGGTCAGGGTCAGTGGTTGGTTGGCCAGAGTGTTTCCAGGCTGTGGGCCCTCAGATCCACCACTCACGTGTACTAATGGGAGAAGCTGTAGGAGGTGGCTCCAGGTGCACATGGGCCCGGAATCCTAGGACCAGGGGTGGCGACCAGTTCGGGGCTGCAAGCCAGCCAGGGGTTTGCCATCTCCTCTGGGCGACTGTGAGAGGCGCAGCTGGTAGGAGCCAAAAGTGCCATGTCTGAAATGCAATGCTGCTGGGAGGGGGCAGGAGCATCTGTGGGCACATGGCAGGGCTGCATGTGGCCTCTGCTCCTCTTCTTCAGTGAACACCACCCCCACCTCAGCTGCTCCTGTGCTCCCTTGCCGGGACCTCAGTCTCAGGACCGCCATGGCCACGGTGCCTTCACGTGGCTGCCCGTGGCGATGTTCTGTGCTCCCCACCAGAACCTGCAATATGATCAGCGAGGCTGCCAGCTGATGAAGCCACTTGCCCTTGTGTATACTCGCTCTTCTCTCTGCTCTCTCTCTCTGCTCCCACTCCTCTCCTGGGCTGTGTTGCCCCCGCTGGGCATGCCCACCCCCTCACCCTCCCCTGAGTCGTGCCCCTGGCCACTGCTGCCATGGGAGTGTGCCTTGGGCCCCACTCCCTCCTCCTCTTGACCACCTCCCCCTCTTCCCCTCAGGCCTGGCCCCCACCCCTGGCTGCAAGCCAAGCCCTGACTGGGACCAAAGGCTTCCAGGCCATGGAAATTATAGCCTCACCTCAGCTCATCACTCCCTCCCAACCCCAGTACCTGCCCTGGGTATCAAATCTCCCCTCAGCTCCACAGCTGGAGGAGACTCTCTTCCATGACCCTCCAACATTCAAACCAAAATCCACACACGGTGACCCTTGTGTGTATGTTTGTGTATGTATGTTTGTTTGTGTTTATTTTTGTGTGTGTATGTTTCTGTGTGTTTGTGTGTGTGTGATTGTTGGGGTAAATACCTCTCAAGGACTCAGAACATAGAACCTTTTTAGATGAGTCAGCACACAGCACACTTCAAAAAACAGCACAAAGCACCCTGTGTAAAGGACTCAGCACACAGCTCCCTTTGAAGGACTTAGCATATAGTACCCTGTGTAAAGTACTCAGCAAACAGCACCCTTTGAAGGAGGGAGTCCATAGCCCACAACGTAATGGACTAAGTGCATGGCATGCTTTGAAAAACTCAATGCTACCATTCTTTCCCAGGGACTCAGTACATAGCACCCTGTGTTAAGATCACACAAAGCCCCCTTTGAAGGGCTGAGTACGTAGCACACTGTGTAAAATAGTGCACAGCACCCTTCGAAAAACTCAGCACATAGCATAATTTTGAAGGACTCAGCACATACTACCCTGTGGAAGGACTGAGCACATAGCACCATTTGAAGGACAGTACAGAGCACACTGTGTAAAGGACTCGGCACATATCACTTGAAAAATTCACCTTATCCATCTCTTCTCAAGGGCTCAGAACATAGCAGTACCCGTACCTTTTGGGATGAATTAGTACACCGCATCTTTTGAAGGACTCAGCATACAGTAGCTGTATAATGGACACAGCGCACAGCACCCTTTGAAAAAACCACCAGGGCCCAATCTTCTCAGGGATTCAGAACATAGCACCCTTTGGGATGACTCAGCAAACAGGACTTTTTGAGGACTGAGCACAAAACCCCCATGTCAGAAGGACCCAGCAAACAGGACCCTGTGAAGGACTCAGCACATAGCTGTATGTCACAAGTTCAGCTTTAATTAGAATTAGGATGCTTTCTTCAGTATCACCATTCTTCAGAAACACTTGAAAAATCCTACTAGTTCATATTTAGCTAAACTGGGGGAGGGTCAGCTGAGGGTCTTGAACTCAAAGCTTGGGGGCCCTGTCCCTGCGCTCTTTGATTCAATGCTAAATCTCTAGCATTTGGAGGCACAGCTCCAATTTTTTTGTTTTGTTTTTTGTTTTGGTTTATTCTTTGACAGTTCTTACGGTGATTCGGAAGGCCAACTTGGGTATCTGTGGGCAAAGGCTCTTAGCTCGGCCTGGAGCTGACCTCTCCCTTCCTTGTGCCTCTGGGAGCCGGGCCTCCTGGAGCTCTCTTGGCCTAGGGTGGAACATACCTGCTCTGGAATCAGCACTCAGGGTGAGCAAAAGTCAGCTTGGCCCTGGTCACTTACCCCAATTGAATTCTAGAGGATGATGACATGGGGCTGCATGTCCCGCGTCTGGCCACGAGGAGGCAGGAGTCACCCACCATAGGGATTGTACCTGTGAGTTATGTTTACTCATACTGCTGTGGGGCCCGCATCAAGCTTTGAAGCCACCCTGGACAGGAAAGTCCTTGAGATTCTTATATAAAATTAACCATCAAAAATCAAGTGGGGTTGTGGCTCAAGTGGCAGAGCACTAGATTGAGCAAGAAAATTCAGGGATAGAGCCTAGGCCCTGAGTTCACACACACACACACACACACACACACACACACACACACACACACACACACACACCACATGCAAGCAAAATCAGAGATTTCTACAATGCAATCTTTAGGTATTCTCCACGTTTTCCCAACTAAGGCTCATGGGTGTTGGCCTAGGTGTTGGATGCATACAAAACCACCTGGCATCTTTAATTTTGGGGAACAGTATGGCTAGAAGGTCAGCCTTCCCCCATCCCAGCTCCTTGATTGGGTTGTGGTCTATCCAGGCCCTTTGGGGCTCCTTATACAGACTCGGCAAGATGCCTTCAAAAGGCATCACATGCTGGGCACTGGTGGCTCATACCTGTCATCCGAGATACTCGGAAGCTGAGATCTGGAGGATTATGGTGCCAAGCGAGCCAGGACAGGAAAGTGTGTGAGATTCTTATCCTCAATGAATTATCAGGAAACAAGAAGTGTCCCTGTGGCTCAAGTGGCAGAGTTCCAGCCTTGAGAAAAAGAGCTCAGGGACAGTGCTCACAGCCAACAACAACAAGGAGAGGCATTGCATGTTGGCTTTGGGATTGGTATGGGTTAAATATAATTGGAATTTTCAAGTGCTCCAAGACAAAGCAATACCTCCTTTAGTCCGGTCTTCCTCCATCTCATCTCACACTCTGACCTTGGCCATGCTTTGGTTAGCATGACTCTGGCTTGACAGGAGGGCTCCAAGAAGGAAGATCTCAGAGCAATCACCCCCACCACATCCTTCTGCCCTACTCACTCTGTTGCTTCTGCTCTTTGCTACACACCATCTTCCTGGAATCTATACATGAGGTCATTGCCACCAGCATTATGGTGAGTGGTGAGTCTGGCCTAACTCAGGGCAGTCAGAGATGGAAGTTGGTCTGGGACTAGGAGCTTCTACCCTGTGTGTGGGCTGAGTCCAGGGCCGACATTTATTCATCCTGAGCATTGAAGAGATTAGGAGACAGTGTAGAAACCACATTGAGTCACCTAAGTTTGGAATCTAGAGGACCACTTGTGTGAGGTAGGCTGTGAGGTCTGGGGGCCACTGTTCTTGGTACTCCTCTCTCGAGACTCCCCCATCCCTCTCTCATCCCTCAATGGTAGAAGAGAAACTTCAACTAAGTCCAAGAGGGGGCAGGGGAGTATTTCTGTGTGAACCAGACTGTGCTTCATATTCATCCTAGCCCCTACTTCCTATTTATCTGAGGAATGTCCATATGGGTTTGGGACAGGGGAATCATCCTAACTGAGAATGTGGCTCAGTGGTAGAGTGGTTGCCAAGCATGCCTGACACCAGTGGTTTCATTCCACACAGAAAAAGCTGGAATGGGAGGTGGGGCTCCACTGGTAGAGCACCAGCCTTAATCAAAAAGACCTCAGGGACAGTGGCCAGGCCCTGAGCTCAAGCCCCAGGACTGTAAGAACAAATCTTTGTTGGAGGCTTTTCTTCCCTTTGAAAACAATTTATTCTTTGTGATAAGCATAACATGGGCCTCTTCCCTGGCCACCAATGGGCCATTAGATGTCCCTTGAATTTGGGCAGCTTCCCGGCAGCCTCTGCCCTACCTGGCCCATAGTTTATCCCCATCTTGTGGCAGATGGAGGCCTGAGAAAAGGCCACCTGCCACCTACTTCTGGTGGCTGCCGAGGCTTTTGAGAGTCAGTATGTCACATAGAGAGTTATCATCCACATCAGTCTACAGAAGAAAGGGAGGGAGTGCTCCTTGCCTGAGCCCTCAAGCTGTAGGTGGCTCTGGATGTGAGGCATCTGCTGCAGGATGTGCTCCATCAGGGAGTCATCTATGGGGTTGGAACCCCAACCTCTCCTCTGGCAGTTTCCAAGCTGACTTGAAGTTACAATTCTTCAAAACCTTTCTGCTCCTCCCTCATTTCGCCTACCCTAGTGCCTGAGGCGTCTGAAGCAGTGGGGGAGGGGGGCTCAGCCTGTGCTGGCATCTGGAGCCCGCTGTCCGTGCCTTCACCTGCGAGGACCCACAGCAGCTCCTGAAGCTCTCTCTTTTTCTCCATCTTCTCCTGGGAGAGCCAGCACACGTGCTCGGCTTTCTCCTGACACAGCTTATCCAGGACAAAAATCTGCTCTTTACATGCCATGAGGGACTCCACGGTGGTGCAGATGTGTGCCGACAGCTGGCTACATTGATGGTGGAGCTCATCCACTGGACTCTGGAAGTCCACCTCATCAGACAGGTCGTAGATGAAGCAGATTTTCTTCTCGGATGCCCACGTGTCCCACTTGCCATCCCCATGCCAGCTGTGGTGGCAGCTCACAGATCAGGGGGCCTGTAGCTCCAGCTCTGTCTGGTACTGAGCTGCAAGTGGGCTGGATGCCCCCAGCAGGGCCTCTGCTCCTGCAGCAGGAGATTTCCCCTGTGGATCTCAGCTTCTGAGAGGGCTCGCAGATCCTGTCCCTCTAGGTCTGGGGCATGTCTCCATCCTCTGGGACGGTCACGTCGGGGGGGAGTAACCTCCTCTCCTTTTCTTCCACAGGACTCACACTTTCCACTTCCCCAGAGAAAGCCAGGAAGCTCAGCTGGACTTGCAGGCGCTCCTCCTTTGGTCTGGTCACTTCCAGGCACTTGAGAGTGTCCTGCCACTTTGGGAGCACCACCTGGCCCCCCCAGTTGTTCGGGCCCTGCACTTGTTTCAGCAGCTCCAGCAGCTGGGTCTGCCTCTGCAGGTGATGCTGCAGGGCCTCCTTCTCAGAGTTCAGCCACTCATTGGAAGCAATATGCTGCTCACAGGTGGCTCTGAGCACCTGCAGCTGGGCTAGGGACTGCTCCTGCTGCTCCTGCAGTTCCCATGATGCTTGGCACTCTCTCTCTCTCTCTTTCTCTCTCTTTCTCCCTCCCACTCCCTCCCTCTCTCTCTCTCTCTTTCTCCCTCTCTCTCTCTCTTTCTCTCTCCCTCTCTCAGCTACCTCTTTCCATTCCTCTATCTTCTCCTCTGAATGGTCTAGGTGTTCTCACAGTTCTTTTTTCACCTGTTGCTCTGAGTCCAAGATGTTGGTGAGCTCTTCCTTCTCACCGCTCGCCTTGTGGAGAGTGTTCTACAGCAGGGCCAGCTCTTCCTCTGGCTATGGGTCACACACACACACACATGTGCCTTGTGGGGTCTAGTGTATCTACTGCAGATCCTTGGCCTTATCCTCCAGTCTCTGCAGTTGCTACTGCTGCTCTGTGTTCTGGACACAGAGCTTCTGGTTTTCCTGGACCTGGATGTGAACTTGTTACTCCAGTTTTTTCAACTCCTTCTCTGTGCAGTAGGCCTAGGCCTGCAACACAACTGCAGCTCCACCTGAGATGGTCCTGCGGGGTGCCATGGCTCTGTCATCTTCTTTCTCAGTTCCCCCAGCTCATTCTCCAGCACCTGCCTCGCCCTTCTCTCCTTCTCCTCTGTCAGTTGGTTCACCTGCTCATTCAGCTACTGAGTCTCCTCTTTACATGCGGACCTCTCAATGCTCAGGTCCTCTGTGAACGTGTCTCTCACCAGACTTGCTGAGGTCACCATCCAGCTCAGGTTGTCCACTAGTCTCTTCAGTAACTCATGCCCCACCAGCACTAGTTGGAACTTGCAGATTGTTCTTCTGGTGCTGTTCTCTGTCCAGAGCACTTCCAGCTTCTCCTACAACTCTGTGTTCACTTGCTGCAGGTCATCGAATCTTGTGGTCTTTTCCTCAAGGTGAAGGGTCACATCATTCAGTCGTTCAAAGAACATTTCAGTCTCCTTCTGTGCAGCAGTGACCACAGAAGCCACCATATGCAGCTCTGCCACACACACCGCTCTGCAGCCTGCAGGTGGCTGGTAATAGCTTCATGCTCCAGTTATCTGTCATTGGCCACCTGCTTCACTTGGGCTGGTGCAGATTGTAAATCTCTTTCTGCTGAAACCAACCTCTGTATGGGTGACTTGTGGATCTCTAGCTCCGTTTGTGGTGCTTCATGTAACTGAGCCATCTTCTCCCTCTGTTTCTCTAGTCGATCCTGCAGGTCTGTCTTCTCCTGCTTCAGTGGTGGAATCTTGGCACTGAGTGCCTAGTTTCTTCTTTGCTGCAGTCCAGGGTGAGCACCATGTGTCACTACCACATCTGCAGATCCTTGATGTTATCAGGACCCTTGATACTCTAGCCCCTGGTGCCTGTGATTGTGTCCAAAAGCAGGGGAGGCCCACGGTCTGCATCACCTTTGGCCAGACCCTCTGTTGAATCACACTCCTCAGTGGTGTTTGTCTTGGGGATCCGTCCCTTTTCTGTGTTCTTTGTGTTCTTGAATGTTGCAGGTATGATGGGAGGATTCCTTTGCTGGTGTTCTGGAAGTAGTTTCTTGCCTGTAGCTCTTTCACGGAGTCCTGTTATTTCAGACATATGAGCACTGGGATGAAAAAGATTTCCTGGCCATGTTACCAGGCTCTGCGAAATCCTCTATTCTCCCACTCACTGATTAGGACGTCAATTTCCTATTCTACTCCAAAGTCTCTTCGAGTCTCCTGCTCACCACTCAGCCACCTCTACCTTCGTCAACTGCTGGTGGTAGTGTCAACCACCAAAGGGAATCCTGGTGCTTGGCATCATGGAATGTGGGTGTGGCCACCATTCTTTTATCCCACTGGTCAGAAAGAAGCATGAAAGAATGGGAGTGTGGCCAGAATCCTGTGATGCAGGAAGCATGGGTGGATTCAAGATGACAGCAGCTCCCCCAGCCCCTTTTCCAGGGAACTTTGTCCAATCCAGTTGGGGACAAGAAGGTGACCTGCTTTAGCTGGATGGCTGCACATATTGTTGTGTATGTCTGTTTGTTGCCAGTCCCGCACCTTGAACTCAGGATCTGGGCACAGTCCATGAGCTGCTTTTGCTTAAGGCTAGCCCTCTACCACTGTAGCCATATGGCTCTACTTCTGGCTTTGTTGGCACTGAAGGTGGACAGGGATCTCAAGGACTTTCCTGCCTAGGGTGACTTTGACTATGATCCGCCTATCACAGCCTTGTAAGTATCAAGGAGGACTGCTGAGAGCCACTGGTGACTGCCTAATCACTGGTCTTGCTGATGTTCTTGGACAGACAGGTGAGTTCCCTATCCTCAGGTTTTGTTGGTGGGATCTGGAGCCTATAGTTCAAATCCTGGTCCTCCATCTCCAAATGGCAGAAGATCCTAAGAACTCATTCCTATCCATATGAATACCAGTGGAATGTGATGTATGTCATGATTGAATGGGCCGTTCTTGAATGAATCTAGGATAAAATTATACATAATTATATTGTAAGACACTGATCAATTTTAATTAATACTTCATGAATCATTTAAACAATTGCATTCATTAAATGGAGGCATAATGAAATACCTAAGAATTGGGCATCACATAGTGAAGAGATGCCATTTTTCTGCCAGGACTTTCTTTAGTAAATTGGTGTAAACCATTTTCTGAATGTAGTTTGGTATATGAAACTAGGATATATTATACCTGACCTGATAATCAATTATTCAAACAGTTTTTATCAGAAATGCTTATATCCAAATGTAGAGGGCAATCCAAATTATGTATATTTGAAAACAATATTGGTTAGTCCTCTTCTCATATTACCCATTCCCTTCTTGAGAACAATACACATTATAAGGAAATGCTTAGAATATTTTGGAGAAATTGGTTGACTTCAAACCAGTGAATTACTCTATGCTGAATTTTGTTTACTTTATATTCAGAAAAGCTAAATTCTTACTTTATCATTTTCCTTAGGCTTTATACTCAGATTAAATCTTTGATCAATGACAAATAAAGATATAAATATTTTTAACAGTAGCAAAATTCAGACTGAGGAATCTAGGTACAATGATACTCATGCAGATAGGCCTCATCAGTCATGAGACCATGATATCAAAATGTTAACCAATGCTTACTGGTGTCATGCTTATGAGATTTTGTGTATTATAAACAGTGGTTATTAGAATTTTTGTAATCAACATCATTTCATTGGATAGGAACTGAAGTGAGACATTATACTCCGAACAAAATTTAATGAGGCATCAAAAATTAGTTACTAATATATACATCATGTAACACAAAGGAAGCTAAAGGAAATAATTAATGAAAAAAAATCAACATTTACAATAAACACAGAATAAGTATGACTGATTTTTCTTTTACCCCAGTTGCAATACAGCTTACATGATGATTTTTCTGGTTATATGTTTAGTTAAGTCTTGATATTTAGTTGGAGAAGTTCTTTCATATATTCATTTGTCAGATCGATGAGGAAATGAATTCCTTGCTAGAGTCAACACCCATAATAATGTTACAGATGTATACTGATACTTTGCCAAAGTTTCAAATCTGCACGAGTAACTTGGGGTCTTTTTTTCGATCTAAATAAATAGATATGCAATTTTGTCAGTACTAGAAAGATTTTGACCACAATTTATTAAACTATTATTTTCCAGAAACCACTTCTCTGTTTTCATGAGATTTTTAATTTCATTCATATCATGCATTGATGTTTTCCTTTAGATAAGCCACATTCAGTCTTCTATAAAGTGTAATTTGGAGTAGTTTAAAATTATGTACATTCATGTACAATGCTCAGATTCGACTATTTGCATATTTTTTCTTGTTAAATCAGTAGGAATTAGTTCTCAATATGGATACAATTGGAGTTATTAATTACATTTCTGAATTTTTTAAGTATGTCATGATTTTATTTGATTCTTTTAAATATTTGCAGATCTCACTCCGCATACAGTCACAATTGTTTTAAACAATTTGATCCGTTCAAGGGTTTTGCTATATTAAGTTCATCTAGATGTATTTAATTACAAATTAACACAACCGTATTTCTGAGACACAGTTATCTTTAAGGCTCTATGCCAAGTTAACATGTATTTGAGGTTTTTGTGCTTAAAAAAAAATAAACTGGGCACAACATGCTTTTGTTCCTGGGCGAGTACTACTTTGTTAGTTTGTTTTCCAATTGTGACTTCAACGTATGTGTGCATTTTATTTCAATTGTTTTGTGTCTATATTTTGTTTCCTATAACAGAAAGTACAAAAAGAATCAATGATTTAGAACTTTTCCAAATAGAATTCTAAGATAGACACTTGAAAGTTTGTGACAATTGGGAATAGGCAGGTCTTCATACAGAGACATTGTTTGACATGATTTGAATTCTTCCTCCTTGCCGGGCACCGGTGGCTCACGCCTGTAATCCTAGCTACTCAGGAAGATCACGGAGATCTGAGGATCACGGTTCAAAGCCAGCCTTGGCAGGAAAATCTGTGAGACTCTTATCTCCAAAAAACCACTAGAAAACCAGAAGTAGAGCTGGGGTTCAAGCGGTAGAGCACTTGGCTTGAGCTGAAGAGCACAGGGACAGGGCTCTAGCCCAGAATTCAAGCCTCACGACTGACAAAAAAAAAAATGATTGAATTCTTCCTCTTCTTGCCTCACTATTTCCAATAGTATTGCTGCAAAGTCATAAGTGGAAAGAAAATAATTTTGTATGTATGAATTCAGATTTTTTTGTTTCAATTGGGACACACTACACATTCATACTTCATTTTAACTTGAAAATCTTCTTTCCTTCGTTTAAAATCACAGATGTGAATTTATAATGCTAAAATAGCAGCTACTAATTTATCTGAAATGATCCAAACTATTTTCAATTCACATTATATGTAATATAGAGTGTAATAATAATAGTAAGTAATTTAGTATGTAATAATAGACGTTGGGGAAAGTCAATAACTGGATTTTTGTGAGATACTGAGTAATAGTAAAGATTAAAAAATTCACAGTTTCATCTAAAAATAAATCATAGATATAAACTAATGCTGAAAAAGTAAGATTGTTTATTGGAAAAAGCAAGAAGTTTCAATAAGCTTACTTTTTAAAAATTGTCTTAGGTCTGGACTTTGTTGGCTCATGCCTGTAATCTTAGCTACCAAAAGTCTGAGATCTGAGGATACTGGTTCAAAGTCAGCTTGGGCAGAAAAGTCTGTGAGACTCTTATCTCCAATATATCTCTTGACAACTAGAAACGGCACTGTAGCTGAAGAGATACAGTGGTATGCTTCAGCCGAAGGGAGGAGGGACAGTGCCCAGGCCCAGAGTTAGAGCCTTACGACCGACAAAACAAGATTGACATTAATTTCACTTTATTAGTTTATGATTTTTTATTGTGAAAATACAAACAGAGGGTTTACAATTACATGAACAAGGTAATGAGTACATTTCTTTTCAAGCAATTTTGCCTCCTCCATTGTTTCCCCTTCCCATCCCTTAATATCTCCCCTTCTACCACCACACCACCCCCTCCACACCAAAGTTTTAAGTTCGTTTTCAACATAATGTCTTGTACATGTCATTGTGGTAATTAGTCCACCTGTATAATAATTTGTTTTCCCCTTGCCATCCCCAAATTATGCCAACATCAAATACAGTAAAAACAGGGGTTATACCGTGGGGGAGGGACATAAAAATCAACAAATAAATCATGTCATAAATATGGCAGAAGCAATAGCAAGAACGGAAAACAATTTGAGTCCTTATCTTAGGGTTCATTTCTCCTAACATCAACTTGTCTGACAGTTTCTGTTCGTCTCAGACATATACTAGTTATTGCAAATAAGGGAAACCATGACACTTATGTTTCTTTGGGCCTAGATTACTTCACTTAATATAATTTTTTCCAAGGCTTTCCATTTCCTAACAAATGGGGCAATGTCAGTCTTTCCCATTGACGCATAGAATTCCATTGTGTATATAAACCACATTTTCTTGATCCATTCATCTACTGAGGGGCATCTGGGTAGGTACCATATCTTAGCTATGGTAAATAATGCTGCAATAAACCTAGTTCTGTTGGTAGCTTTAGTATGGTATTGTTTGTAATCATTTGGTTAAATGCCCAAAAGTGGGAGTGTTGGGTCATCGGGGAGCTCTATGGAAGCTCCATATTGCTTTCCAAAGTGGTTGAAAAAGTATACGGTCCCACCAATATCCCCACCAGCTTCTGTTGTTATTAGAGTTCTTGATTATAGCCATTCTAACTAGGGTGAGGTGGTATCTCAATGCTGTTTTGATCTGCATTTCTTTTATGGCTAGGGAGTTTGAGCATTTCTTCGTGTGTCTATTCACTATCCTTATTTCCTCTTCAGAGAAGTTTCCCTGTAAGTCTTTAGCCCACTTATTTATTGGGCAGTTGTTTCTTTGGCGATTTGTTGTTGGGGGATATCGTTTTTTGAGTTCCAGGTATATTTTAGATATAAGACCCTTGTCTGTTGTATGGCTACTGAAGATCCTCTCCGAATCTGTGGGTTTTCTATTGATCTTGCCAGCTTTGTCCTTTGCCAGGCAGAAGCTATGCAATTTCATGAAATCCCTTTTGTCAAACCTTTCTTTGATTTTTCGTGTTTCTGGGTCTCTATTAAGAAAATTTCGGCCTGTGCCAAGGAGACCTAGGGTTTCTCATATTCCATCCTGTAATGTTTTCAGGGTGTCTGCTTTGACTCGACGTCTTTGATCCATTTGTAGTTGATTCTTGCAGAGTGATATATGAGGATCTAGCTTTAGTTTTCTACAAGTGATTAACCAATTTTGCCAGCACCATTTACTGAACAGGCTGTCTTTCTTCCATTCTGTTTTTTTTAGTTCCCTTATCGAAGATTAGATGGCTATAGGTCTGTAGGTTCATTTCTGGGTTTTCAATTCTATTTCATTGGTCCTGAGGTCTGTTCTTGTACCAGTACCAAGCTGTTTTGATTACTATGGGTTTGTAGTAGAGTTTGGAATTGGTAGTGATATTCCTCCAGCACTGTTCTTTCTGTTAAGGATCATTTTTGCTATTCAGGGTCTTCTATTGTTCTATATGAATTTTTGGATTGCCTCTTCTGTTTTCTTGAAGAATGAGTTTGGAATATTGATAGGTTTCACATTGAATTGGTAGATAGCCTTGGGAAGTATTGCAATTAGCACAATGTTGTTCCTTCCAATCCAGGAGCATGGGAGGTTTTTCCACTTTTTAAGTTCCGTTTTGACTTTCTTTTTCAGGCTTTTAAAGTTTTCATCATAAAGGTCCTTCACTGCTTTGAATAGGTTAATTCCTAGGTATTTTATTTTTTGTGGGGCTATTATGAATCCAGTTGCTTTCCTGATTTCAGCCACACTTCTCATTGTTGGCATGCAGAAAAGCCATTGATTTTTGAGAGTTAATTTTATACTATGCTTCTTTGCCAAAGTTTTAATCAGCATGAGTAATTTGGGAGTGGAGTCTCTGGGGTTCTTTAAATACAAAACCATGTCATCTGCAAAGAGGGAGAGGTTTACATCATCTTTCTGTATTTGGATCCCTTTTATGTTTGCATCTTGTCTTATTACTGTAGGTAGACATTCTAATACTAAATTGAGGAGAAGTGGGGAGAGTGGACATCCTTGTCTCGTTCCTGAGTTAAGAGGAATTGGCTTCCATTTTTCACCATTAATTATAATGCTGGATGTAGGTTTGTCATATACAGCCTTTATTGTATTGAGGTATGTTCTCTGGGTTCATAGATTTTCCAGAGTCTTCATCATAAAGGAGTGTTGGATCTTGTGATATTATTTTTCTGCATCTATTGATATATCCATGTGGTTCTCATCATTGCTCTTGTTGACGTGATGAATTATATTTACTGATTTTCATATATTGAACCAGCTTTACATCCTGTTTGATCGTGGTGTATGATTTTTTGGATGAATTGTTGAAGTTGATTGGCCAAAATTTTGTTGAGAAGATTTGCATCAATGTTCATCAAAGAAATGGGTCTATAGTTCTCTTTCTTTGATGAGTCCCTGCCTGATTTGGGATAACCGTTATGTTGGGATCATAGAATGAATTTGGTAGTGAACTTACTCTTTCAATTTTTTGAATAGTTGGAGGAGGATTGGTGTGAGCCCTGCTTTGAATGCCTTGTAGAATTCCACTGTAAATCCGTCTGGTCCTGGACTTTTCTTAGATGTGAGGTCTCTTATTGCTGTTTCCATTTCTATGCTTGATATGGGCATGTTAATTTGATTTAAATCATCTTGGTTGAGCTTCGGCATGTCCATTTCTGTCAGGCCTTTTCTTGGCCTTTATCTTGTTAGTTTTCTATGTGTAAGATATCTTTAAGTACCTTTGTAGCTCTGGTTTTCTATGTGTAAGATATCTTTAAGTACCTTTGTAGCTCTGGTTTTGTGGAGATATATTGTTTCAATTTTTCTTTGCTATGGACAATTTTTATTTGACCTTCAGTTATGAAGGAGAGTTTAACTGGGTACACTATTCTTTGTTGTGGTTTTTCTTTAGGGCATGGCATACATCATTCCAGGCTCTTCTTGCTTTAATCATCTCTGCTGAGAAATCTGAGGTGATTCTAATTGTTTTCCCTGTATAGGTGATTGGTCTTTTCTCATTGACTGCTTTAAGGATCCTTTCCTTGGTTTGAATTAATTCTGTGCGGATTATAATGTGAGGGTGACATGTCCTGTTCTGTTCTAGTCTATTTGGGGTTCTGAAAGCTTCTTTAACCTGAATAGGCCATAGGCCGATCTTTTTGCATGTTCTCTGCTAGGATTCTGTTAAATAAATTTCCTAGACCATTAACTTCTGTCTCTAGGTGCTCCTCTATCCATTATCCTCAGATTAGGCCTTCTGATGGTGTCTTCCAAATATAGAATAGTTCTATCATATATCTTGGATTTATCTTGGATATTTGTATGTTATTTCTCTATAATATCTAGGCTGTCTTCAATCCCCGAGATTTGATCTTCTGCCTGGTCTAACCTACTGTCAAGACTTTCTATTTGTTTTTAATTTCTTTTCCTTCTACTTGGTCGGCTTTGATGGCTTCAAATTCTTTGTTGGAGCTTTGGTTTAGATCTTGTATGAGCTTTACTTCCTTAATTGGGTGTTCAGTGTTTATTCTCAGATCACTTAGCTGATTGGTTATGGTTTCCTTGGACTCCCATTCCTTCTGGCAGGTTCTATTCTACATTCCCTTTATGGTCTCCCTGAATTGTTTCAGCTGTCTCTTTTCTCCTTATGGATTTTTTGAATGCCTCTATTTATTTCTGTCTATTCTGATCACACTCTCGCAATTCCTGTTTTACTCTTTGATTAGTTTCCTCACATTACAGCAATTCCTGTAATTTTCTATGACTGTTCTCAGCCTGCTTATGCAATTATTGTATTAATCTTTAAGTAGCTTCCTTATGCTCACAAGATTCCTGTACTACTATTTGGATTGCCTCCTCTTGGTCCCTATCACGCTCACACTGAGACCTTTGCAAATTTTCAGTCATTACATTCACCATGTTTACCAGTAGTGTTTGTAGAGCTTTTGGGGGAACTATTTATTATTATTATTATCATTATTATATTCATATCATATTATTCATATTCATATTATTATCATTATTATCATTACCATTTTTCTTGTGTTTTCCAGCTTGTTCTGCTCATTTGGTATGAAAGTAACAGCAATTTTGTGCTAGAACACTATTTTAAGGTAAGCATCAACCAAAGTCCTTCAGTTGCACAACCAGAATGGCTGCAGATACAATCTAGTTCAACAGATACAATCTATTCTAAAGCAAACAACCATGGATTAATGGGTTAAGAATAACGAAGAAGGATTTGGCAAACCAGAAATTAATAGCTTCAGGGAGAAATGTGGGGAAAAATAGGACTAGAGGGATGTGGAGAGGTAAAATGAGAGTAAATGTAACCAATTCCTAATCTCTGAGAGGGTAACGGATTGGAGAGAATCATAGGAGAGAAATTTAAAAAAAAAAGAAAAAAATGGAAAAACTAAAATTTAAATTTAAGAAATTAAACACTTAAAAATTATGTAAGTTTACATAAATGATATTGAGAGAAGAAAAGGATAGAATGAGAGGAGGGGAGGGATAGAAAGGAAACGTGAAAACTATAAAATAAAATTTTAAAAATTAGTTACTTGAAAATTATGTAGGTATAAAGAGATAATACTTCTATGAAAGAAGTTAAGGCTAAGAGGTTGTGAACTGAGTAATAAATTTCTGGCTTAACTATGTACATAATGGGGGAGAAGGTCTAACAATTGATGACACGTATGTATCTGGAGTTGAACAGAACAGCAATTAAGTCATGCAAAAAATAAAGAAAGAGAGAAAAAATGAAAACAATAAAAAAGGACCAAAAAGTCAAAGAGATTAAACATGCACACACACACACACACACACACACACACACACACACACACACACATACACCAAAAATAAAAATTATGAGAAAATAAAGATCAAGAGAAAACACTTAAAAAATAAAAATTAAAAAAAAGAGTTCTTTGTTTTGGTGTTTATTTTTGGAGGGGGAATGGGAAGAGCCTCTATCTCCCCTGTATCTATAACCAGTGTCTTGGTGGAGTCTCTGGTCTGCTTGTGGTGTTTGGTTTTCCTATGACTTGATTGGTTTCTTAAATCAGTTTGGTCAGGCAGAAAATGCCCTGTGTTAGACAGGATTTTGTGATCCTCCTCCCATGCTAGTTCAGTGCGTGGGAAATCTTTGAGTATCACAAAAGTGGGAGATGGCTGTTTCCCCTAGTTTGGAGATGCTGTGATGAGGCTAGGTTCTGGGTAAGGTTGAAGCCTTTCAGCAAACAGTAGCTTTTCCCTGAAGGGCTACCTCCTGAGACACTCACAGAGCCCAGCTTGGAGCAATTCTCAGGGTTGATGTTTACTTAATTTCAATTTTTGTCTAGGCTTCTGTAGGGTGGGGCAGCCTCTGGCTCTGTTTACCCAGTGAAGAAAGTCTCTTCTCCGAGGGCAAATTTTACTCTGCCTGGGCAGAGTGAGTTTCCCCTGTTGGAACTGAGTCTGGCAGGTCACTTCTAGATTCTGTGACCTGCAAAATGACTCTTGTTTTTTTCCAAGGCCTGAACTGAAGCTATCTGCTCAACTGGGCCTTTGTCAGTATCAAAGATGGAGACCTCTGGTGGTGGTGAGGGGAGGGGCGGCCTTCCCACATCTGCTCCCTGAGAAGGAGTCAGGAAGTCAGGGTTCTACTCACGCTGGATTCTTGGTTCCTGGACCCTCTCTGGTCTGAAATCTGCAGGATCAAGATATCTGCTCCTTCTCAGTTCTTGCTGGTGTTGAGTAGAATCTGCAAGTCTACTGTGTCTGGCCACTTTGTCCTGGACTCTCTGTTGTAGGTATGGTGTCTATGGCCGCCGCCACTGCCACCCCAGCCCTTTCAGCCGTGGCTACTGGCAAGTGCTCAGATCAATTTACTTGCCTGAATTTTCCCTCTCTGGCCATACTTTTTGTACGGTGATGGCACACTTGGGTGTGATTGTCTAGCCTAGGACTGTTCACAGGAACAGTAAAACTGCTTTCTATGCGAGCACTTGTTTTGAATCCAACCTCTCTTCAGCAATCTTCTTCTGAACTCCCTTAACACATTATTATGACATGATATTGTGACATCACATTTTTTTTTTTTGTATCTCCATTTCTTACTTTACTTCACTTACTTGAGGTCTAGCTTTTGGATTTATTGCTGAAGGAGACTTGCTATAGAATAACCTATATTACTCTCCCCAATTTGCCTTCCAATTGGATTTAATTTCTTATTTTATATTTGAACTTATCTGTTGCCATCCTGTTTATTTTTTAAATACTTTGTATTGTTATTATTTTTAAGTAGTTGTAGAAAGAAGTTCCTGTTCTACAAAACAGTACATGAATATAAGTGTCTGACAACATTGTCACCCATCCCTCATAACCCTTCCCTTCTCACAGTTTTTTGTTAACATTGAGATAGGTGATTACATATATTTCACATATTTCATAATATTGTGGAATTGTAATACTTAGTTAAAGTCACAAACACATTTTAACCTTGACAAGGCAAATTATCGTTAACATGGTCTAAAGTTTTTGTTATTATGACTCTATAATAGAGCTTAAAGTCCTGTATCATGATCCCTCCTGCATCCTTTCTTTTGCCTATAATTGTTTTGGCTATGCTAGGTCTTTTGTTGTTTCATATGAACTTTTGGAATATTTTCTCTATTTCAGTAAAGTAAGTCATTGGAATTTTAATGGGAATTGCATTGAATGTGTTTATTAATTTTGGCAGTATGGCCATTTTCTCCATATTAATTCTGCCTATCCAGGAACATGAGTAGTCTTTCCATTTCCTGGTATCCTCTAAGATTCCTTTTTTAAGGTTTTTATAGTTTTCATGATATAGACCCTTTACATAGTTGGTTAGGTTACTTCCTTAATACTTTTTTTTTGAGGTTATTGTGAATGAGGTTGTTTCCTTGATGTCCATTTCTATTTGTACTTTGTTGGTTTACAGAAAGCCGACTGATTTTTGTGGGTTAATTTTGTATTCTGGTATTTGCCAATTGGGTTTATAAGCTCTAAGTGTTTGGGGATGGAGCTTTAGGGATCGTTAATTTATAAAAATAATACAATCTGCAAAAAGAGAGAGTTTATATTCTTCCTCTCCTATGTGCATCCCTTCAATGTATTTTTCTTGAATTATTGCTTTGGCTAAAATTTCCAGAACTATATTGAAGAGGAGTGGAGAGAGTGGGCATCCTTGCCTTTTTCCTGTTTTTAAGGGAATTGATTGCAGTTTTTCCCTATTAAGCATAATATTTGCTTTTGATCTGCCATGTAATGCTTTTATTGTCTTATGAATGTTCCTTTTATTCCTATTTTTTCCAGAGCTTTTAACATAAATGAGTGCTGAATTTTATCAAAATCCTTTTTCAAATCAATGGAGATAATCATGTGGTTCTTGACCTTGGATCTGTTGATGTGATGGATTACATTTATTGACTTACATATGTTAAATCATCCCTGCATCACTGGGATGAAGCCTACTTGGTCATAATGTATGATTTTTTTATATGTTTCTGGATTCTTTTGGCTGCAATTTTATTGAGGAGCTTTGCATCTGTCTTAATCAAAGAGATTGGTGTGTAGTTCTTTTTTTGTTCGGTCTTTGCCTGGTTTGGGGATGAATGTGATATTGGCTTCATAGAATGAGTTTGGAATTTCTTCCTCTGTTTATATTTCTCTGAAGAGGTTGAGGAGTATGGGTATTAGCTCCTCTTTAAAGGCCTTATAGATTTCTGTAGTAATCCATAAGGTCCTGGGCTTTTCCTGTTGGAAGATTTCTTATTACTTCTTCTATCTCATTGTAGGTTATTGACATTTGTAATTGATTTATTTCTTCTTGGTTCCGTTTGGGCCATTTGTATTTCTTTTTATTTTTTCAGGCAGGAAAAGAAGTTCATTTACAAAAAGGCTGCCCCCACCATGCATGGTGGAGAACATAACTATAAAGGAAGGGCTGTCGACCCACCCCTGATCCAGGACTTATCTAGGCCAGGGACAAGAAGAGGTGTGGCCAGGTGCTGGAAAATTGTGGCCACACTGGATCCGGATGTGACCTCAGGGTCTGGAACCCTCCGAAGGTCAGATGGGAGGCATGTGACCAGAGGTGGCCTAGGATGTGACCTAGCAGGAGAAGGTGATTGCTTCCAGGTCTGCCAGTTACCTATGTAATAGATATTGGGTGGGAACTTAGCCAAGAGGGAGGGAGGTGTCCCTGTTCAGAACTTACATTCCAGCCATTTGATAATTATGGAAAAAGGTGAAGATTCTCTCTGGCTACTTCCTGTTTGCAAGCATTGACAGTAAGGGTAAAAGGCTGATATGTGGTCCCATCTGGGAGAAGGCAGAAGGCAACAGCTGTCACTTGGGCATTGAGTACTTAGATAAAGTCTGGAAGAGGCAGGTCTCTTGGACAAAGTCTGGAGAAGTCTCATGACTCATTGTGGGACTGAAAAAAATACTAGAGAGCAAATAGATGGCAAGAGGAAGGACTTGGGGCTGAAAATGTTAGTAGAAATGTCCCTACCTCCTTCTGACACATGGAGACTAGATAGAAAAGAAGTCAATTAACAAGGGCAAGAATATGAATTCCTGTCCAGTTGAAAGGTAGACAGGTATAGACATTAGATGGGCAGTCTTCTTACTTCTATTGACCTCCCAGCTCTGGTTAATTTTGATAGGGCAGGCACAAAGAGGATGATGTGATATCATCTCCTCTTACTCTTCCTCATGCTCCTTTGTTCCCCAGACTGGTTGAGTCTAGGTGCTCGTTGCTGGGATGGTTAGTCCCAGTTTGTATTCAAGGAGGCTTGAACTCAAGGCCTGAGCATTGTCCCTGACCACTTCTGCTCAAGGCTAGCACTCTACCACTTTGAATGATGGTACCACGTGTACTGTTTGCTGGTTAGAGATAAGAAGCTCGAGCCATGTTTCCAGCCTGGCTCTTTGCAGGTTAGTTGGGAGATGGAGTTTGAGGGATTTTTCAGCCCAGGCTGGTTTGCACTGCAATCTTTTCCACAAAAGCTCTTTGTTATTTCCAATTAAAGCAACAAGGAGATCAAATAGAATAAGTAGAGCTTACCTGGTGCTTATCAAGAATTGACCAAATATTCTGCAATGACAAAACTCGTTAGATGTGGGAATCTTAGCACAGATATGCCCAATATGTTAGAATCACATAGTACTAGACTACACAACACAAAACAAAAAAGGCAAAACTCAAAACTTAAAATTTTTGACAACAATATTTAGACATCTTTGCTAACAAAGCACATCAGATGATTGGGCCTCAGTTACCAAGGTCTGTGAAAAGAGCAACTTGTTAGCAATGCATATTAGAATAGATGGATGGAGGAGTTACAAGCTTCGTGGAAGTGTACGGGTTGGATGGGGCCAAACCCTTAACCCACCATGTGGCCAAGGTGGTGAACTCAAGATGGCGAATTTCTGAAAAAATGCAAAGAAAGCCTGAACAAAAAATCAAGCCTAGTTTGGCTAGCCTTTTTGAGGGAACCTATAGGGATTCCCCGGGAACCAGTCCATGTTTCACTCTTCCGGGCACAATCCAAAAAGTTGTAGAGATATAGAAAGTTGGACATGAATAGCAGAGAGCAAAGACAGCCTGATAGTAAAGAGACTTCTGACCATGTACCATTGCAGAGGCATAAATTGTCTAAATCTGAGAACAGCAAAAAATATTAGGTCATCTGGAAATCCAGGGAGCACAGGAGGCATGTCAATGGGGTTTCACGGCTCAGACATGACTCACAGGACCCCATTAAATGCATTAGAGAGTCAGTTTGGTGAGTGAAGGAGAGCTGACCAGGAAGAAGTGGTATTCCGGCTTGCCCCAGACCCCTATAGAGAGAAATGGTTAAGCCCCCCAAACCAGGCATTCTCCACTTCAGAGATGACCATCCTTTCTGCTAAAGGTTGTAGGAGCTCTCTGCAATGGTGCCACATCTGAGCAGAGATTGAGCAACAGAGAGCCGTGGAGAGTATTTTCATTCACCAGAGTAGAGAAGTGGTGTGTACGTGGATGTGAAGGCCAGCAATGGTATTGGTGAAAAGTCTCACGTGGTGTCTCAAGGCAGTTTGATTTGCAGAAAAGGGGTGTTTAGGAAATTCTAGCATTTCCAATTCAAAAACCTCATACCAGTCATGGAACAATTTGTAAGGTATATTAAATAGGTAGGTTTTATTAAGTAGCCCATGAAGAGAACACTACACACTATTCAGGCATGAAAAGAAGTTTATTTACCGAACTGCTCCCCCCACCATACATGTTGGAGAAGAATGGCTGAAAAGGAAAGGGGGGATAGCAGTTTGTATTTCTGTAGAAATTCATTCCTCTCTGCTAGGTTTTCCTTCCTTTGTGAGTAGAGTCTGGAATTATTTCTTTATGATTGTTTTGATGTCTTGGATGTTTGTTGTAATTTTTCCTGTGGTATCTCTTATATTATTGATTTGGGTCTCCTCTCTTATTTTGTTAGTTACTCTTGCCAGTGGTCCCTCAGTTTTAGTGACTTTTTAAAACAGCTTTTAAAAATTAATTTTATTTATAATTTTCATTGTCTCTGTCTCTTTAATTTCAGCTCTTATTTCGGTTCACTATCTAGCAACTTTTGTTTCAATTTTTTCTTTTTTCTCTAGCAGTTTTAGTTGCATCAAAAGATCATTTACTTTTTCCATGTTTTCTTGATGTGTGCACTGAGAGCAATGAATCTGCCTCTCAGGACTGCTTTTGCTGTATCCCATTGGTTTCTTTGTGATGTATCTTCATTTTCACTAAATTGCAGGAACTTTTTAATTTCTTCTTTAATTTCTTCTGTGATCCATGTATTGTTCAACAGAGTGCTGTTTAATTTCCATGTTTTTTTTTTTCTACTTCATGCATTGTTATTGAGAACTAGTTAGATTCCACTATGCTCAGATAGAATCCAGAGTATTGTTGATCCTCTTGTATTTGCTTAAATTCCATGTATGAACTAAGAAATTATCTATTTTAGAAAACGGTATGGGGGTTGCAAGAGGAAGACTCTACTGGTATGATACCTTTAATCCTAGCTACTCAGGAGGCTCAGATCTCTGTATTCAGGTTCAAAGCCAGCCCAGGGAGTCTTTCTGGGGTTGCTCAGCACCACACCCTGCCTCAAGTCTAGGGTTGTTCACGACCTTTGCCACCATTGGCTGCTTATGCAAACCAGTGCGGAGAGGCGACACAACCACTACGGGTCCATAGTTGTTTGCTTCCGCTGTTGATGCCACTGCTGCTGCCACAGCTACTGCCACTGCCCCACCTGCTGTCACTGCCCCAGGATCAGCTGGACCCCTTATGCAAGCCAGGCACCCCACCACAAGTCAGATGTTAACCACTGCTGCTGTCTCAAGTTAGGCTGGGCCACTTATGCAGGCCAGTATGGAGAGGAACAAACCACCACGCGTCTGGACGTGTTCACTGCAGCTGTCCGCACCTCAGCCACCGCTGCTGCCCCAGGATGGTCTGGGCAAGTGCCAAGAGGCATTGTGCCCCAATTCTGGATGGTTTGCCACCACTGCCAGCTGCTGCTGCTGTTCCAGGTTAGGCTAGGCTATTTACACCAGCAGGACAGAGGTGCCACCCTGAGAGACTAGGGTCATTTGCCACTGTTGACAGCTGCTACTGCTGCTGACTGGGCTGGGCTACTTATATCAGCCAGGCAAAGGTGCTGTTCCAGGGAGGGTGAGGGGAGTCTTTGTTCCAGCTCTGCCTTCTGAGATTTCTGTTTGTATATTCTGGGTTGGCCCAGGTCTTGGGAGTCTCCTTGGAGACTTGGGATGCTTGTGGGTGTGTGGGCTTCAGAGGGTCCAGACCCTGGGCACTTAAGCAGCTTGGCACAAAACCCCTTCACCTAAGCTGTGCAACGTGGAACCCCATCACCAACAAAGAGTGGGGGGAGGGTCTTCCCACTTACTGTCTCTGTAGGTTTTTCCCTTTAATTTTTGCACTTCCTTTATCTCTCTGAGTAATTGCCTTTTTTTGTGGGTCACTTGGAGAAACAGAGCATTGAAATCCAAACTCTGTATTTGGTGGAGAGAGCTGTGGTGTTTCCCTGCTGTTCCATCACCTTCTTGGTCCCACCCCTTCAGGTGGAGTTTTTCTTATCCGGCCATTGGGCCTTGGTTACCAAAGGATAGGTACATAAAAGAATATGTTGTACAGCCTGCAGATTGTAGTTAGACATTTCTGTTAATAAAGCCTTCCTAATTTTAGGAACCCAAGGGGGTGTTCTACACTAAATTATTTCAAGGGATTGAAACTTTTAACATAAGGCCTACATCTTGCTCAAAGGAGAGTGAAGTGGAGGAGGCTTACCTAGCCATGGCCAGTCTCTGTATTTAATTTAGTTAAAGTTTCCTTTAAGGTCATGTTCATTCTTTCTAGTGCTTGAACTCTGAGGCTTATAAATGGACTGTAACTTCCAATTTATTCCTAGGGCATTAGTTAATAATTGAGAAGTTGGGCCATGAATCAGGGCAATCTTTGGACCCCACAGGTAAGGGTAAGCCAAATCAAGGTATTATTACATGCCTCAGCTCAGCCTGAAAAAATGTCCACTATTACTAACAGATACCAATAGCCATACTTTCGAGGCTTTACCCCTGTGGAGTCCACTTTCCTAAATTCACCATCTGAGGTTCCTCACATATGAATTCTTTCCATGTGTTCCAGAATTTCAGCATTTACCTGTTGGAAATTAACTACACACATTACAAAGTATTGTCAGGCTGAGGCCCCACCGGTTTCCAGAACAGTTTTAGGCAGTGTCCTTGGGCAATTTACCAGGTTGCAAATATCTACATGTAAACTGACAGAAAGCTTGAGCCTGTATGCATTTTTCACAAGTTCAGTGTCAACAATTGCACACTTATTACCACTGTTTTTGCTTCTTCCTTTAATATTGATGACTAGTAGCTCTAGAGAAACAACTTCTTTTAGACTAGTCTCCCAAGCTACCTGATCAGCTCAGATGTTTCCCTATATCTTAGGGTCTCTAGTTTCTTTAACTAGTGTAAAGTACTCGGAACCTTGGAGATTTCTTCCATTTTATTCTTCTCCTTTTATCTCAAACTTGTTTTCATGATCCCACTCTCTTTCTCAATGTGCTCCTTAACCTGCAAATGATTTGACAGGGTCACAGGAGATTTCCCTTGACTGGCCAACTGCTGCTCCTTCTCACAACACCTTTGCTTGCTCTTCAGCTTCTCCCTTAAGTTCACAAAGGTGCTATTGAGAGGTATTTTTTCCCACCTCCACCTGTTCCACAGGGATACAATGCTTCTGCATTACATTTATGGTGAAGATCTCAGCCGTCTTTTGGGGTTTTTACTCTAGTTGTTTCTCTTTCCAGTTTTCCACTTCTGTGTATTTTTGTGACAGCTCTTTCAACTGTTTGTTTAGTTCTTCTGTTTTTATTCCTAATGCTCTTTCCCTATCCATGGCATTCTCTATCAAAGCAAGTGATCCTTTAACTCTTTCTGGAGAGAAACAATCTCTTTCTTGAGCCTGATATTTTCCTGTTGTCTTTTCTTGGCCTCATCTTCTATGACACAGCACTTTCCCGTCTTCTCTGCTAACTACTCTTTCCTTCTTTCTCTGTTGCTTTGAATTTCTGGTGACACTTTTCAAAGCTTATAATTGACATGTTCTTCAACCTAATATATTCTTATATCAGGTCCAGCTCCTTTTTCTTTTTTTTTTTTCCTTTTTATTTTGGGTCCGGTCGTGGGGCCTGAACTCTGGCTGGACACTGTCCCTCAGCTCTTCAGGTGAAGGCTAGCGCTCTACCACTTGAGCCACAGGGCCACTTCTGGCTTTTTTCTTTTTGCTTATGTGGTGCTGAGGAATCGAACCCAGGGACTCATGCATGCAAGGCAAGCACTCTACCACTGAGCACATTCCCAGGACCCCAGCTCCTTTTTCATAGCCATAATTTCTTAATGGAATTCAGAGGTCCTTTGCATGATTCTCCAGAGCTACGAACACATTTTCCATGTGGTTAATGTGATTACTTAACCTGTCATTTAAATTTTCCAGGTGGTTAATGTGCTTACTTAAGCTTTCATTTTTCTATCATTCTCCTGCTTGGACATTCCTTTTCCTAATGTCCATTTTGCTTGCATTAATCTCACTGAGCTAGTACTAGAGGGTCCTACTGCCATTTTCTAATGAATTGTACTGTCTTTGCCAAAGGTTTCTTGATCCCTGTTCTGGTGCTCCTATCAAAACTCAAACTCCCTTCTTAGACTCGTTTTTTTTTTTTTTTTCAGGGTGTCTCTGTTATCCAACATCAACTGGGCAACCACTTTATCTCAAAACCTTCTAACTTTTCAAGCTTTCTTCTAATATCTGTGGCTGACTGCGTAACAAAGGCCATATTTAGGGCTCTTTGATTCTCCAGGACTTAAAGATCTATAGCCTATAGGTCCTACAGCCTTCTGGGAGAAGTTCAGATAAAGCATTAGGGTATTCACTGGGGAACAGTACCATCTCACTCACCTTAGATTGAAGACGTGGCTTTCTAGACACTGCGGCATCCCTGCTAGCTGAACCTGGAAATAAATGGTAAGCACCTCCATACCTCAACTGCTGTTAGTCTCAGCTTGGGTAAGTCTGAGGAAAGACTTGTTCCAAATAGTCTGGTTCAATTGTGGGGCTACTGTCTGGTCCAAGGACCACCGTCAATCACCGACAGTATTCACTCCTTTTTCTACCAGGTGAAAAGCACCTGTAAAATTTGCTGACATTCATCCCAGGTGTGCTTGTGTGTGAAAATTACTGTCTCTAATGAGGTAATGAGTCCCTATTTGTTTGTTTTTTTCTGAAAAGGATGGATTTTTCTGTTTCCAGTTATACAGGTCACTACTTGTAAAGGGAACATATATTAGAAAGGGGTCCTGCCCACCATCTCCATGTTCCTCTCTCAAGGGTAATAAGGGTAACATACCACATTGTACCACGTCAGTCTGGTACAAGTAACCACTTTTGGTATGGGAGGACTTATTAGAGTTGCTGATGCAAAGAATAGGAAAGAGAGTACATCAGTGCATCTTCCTCTGAGGGATTCTGTAAACCTGGGGGAGAATATTTTTTGGATATGACAACCTAAGGCCTTGTTCTCCCATCCTGAGAAAAGGAGTAAACAGGTGCATACAGGACACAGATAGAACTATCAGCATACATACAAAGACCAAGAGCCACAGACACTTAACCCACATGTCCCATACCTCTCAATGTTGACCTCTACAGGAGGTCCCAGATGACAGAGAGAACGTCCCAGATTGCCTCTTGAGACGGCCACAGATGATCTCTGGAGGATGTCACATATGTCCTCCCTAGGAGGCCCTAGATGACCTCTCATGGAGGTTCCAAATGGATTCCCAAGGAAGTGTCAGATGATCTCCAAAGGAGTTTCCAGATGTCTTTTCAATGAGGCTGAGATTACCTCTCAAGAAGCTCCAAGATCGCCACTCAAGGAGGCCACATATGAACTCCAGAGGACGTTACAGATAACCCTATTGAGAAAGCAACAGATGACCCCCAGAGAAGGTCCTATATAGCTTCTCAAGGATGTCCCAGATGATGTTCAAAGACGGTCATAGATTTCTCATCATGGTAGCCTGAGATGACCTCCCAAAGAAGCTCCAGATGACCTTAGGAAGTGGTCCTAGATTGCCTCTTAAGAAAGCCGCAATGACTACTTTTGAAGAGGTCTCAGGTGGCCTCCTGAGGAAGCCCCAGATGACCTCTGGAAAAAGTCCAAGATGGCCCCTGGAGAAGGCCCCAGCTGACCTCCAGTGTAGGTCTCAGGTGGCTTCTCAAGAAAGTTGCAGATGTATTCTTGATGAGGTTCCAGATGGCTTCCCATGGAAGCCCTACATTATCTCTCAAGTAGGTTCCAGATGGCGTCCCAAGGAAGCCACAAATAGCTTCCAGAGTGGTCCAAAATAAGCTGGCAAGCCTGCCAAGATGCACCTCTAGAGGTACATAAATGACTTTTGTCCTTGTTGAACCTCCAGAGACAAACACTCGAGGTAGACTCTGAAGTGTCAACCCTGAAGGCTGACACTCTCATCTATGAGGATTTTTTCCTGGGGCCAAGGCCTGATGCAATCCAAATGGATTATCTCGATGGAGTCTTCAAAAATAATGATCTCTATAGTTCAAGAAAATCCATCGAGACACGTTTTCTATAATAAATGTTCTCCCAACCACCAACCCCCAAAATTATGATATCCAAAGTTCCCAACATCAAAGGGAAAGCCTCTTTTCCTTTTCTCTTTATCTCTCCTTCGCTACAGACCTATACTTCTTTTGAGGTCTTTTCCTTTTTCCCTTCTTCCAGTTCCTTGTTCTCTTTAGGACTCTCCACTCTCCACAGACTTGAACTGCTTTGCAAGGCTCGTCAGTTGCCATCCTTCACCTTCTGCCCTCCCTCAACTTCCTCTCCACCCAGGTTTTCCCCTTATGCTATCACACCACTTCTTTCCTTCCAGGACTTTTCCCTTTATCTCTCACCTTCTATTGCTCTGAACAAGCAGCCTATATAAGTCTGTACCCCTTCTCCACTCCAACTGCCTGTTTTCAACTATCACATCCCAAAATGCCCACAGCCCAATCATTTCTTTACATCTCAACACGTGGTGATTAATGCACCAGTCCCTCCCACAGGATGCCTCACCTTCTCTGGTGGCATTCTTTGTCCTCTCCAGCTGGCCAGGAGATGGGCCCATACTGATTATCAGACCCTGAAGATAATCGGGCCCTGCTGATTATTACAGTATCCTCCTTGTGAACTAGTAGCAATTGAAATTGGAAATTTGATTGTGGTATTACAAACTCGTTGTGACATCACAATCCCATTTGAAATCATCACAAAGCCATTGTGACAACATTGTCATTGTTACATCATGATTCGATTGTGACATCTCAAATCTATTATGACCTCTTAGCTCCTTTGAAAATCACATACCCTTTTCAACATCACAGTCCCTTTGTGTATCCATATCCTTGTTGTTATGTAATGACAATTGAGATCAGACATGCCATTATAACATCAAAAAGTGTTTGTGACATCCTCAACAGTGTGACATCACATTTTCATTATGAGAGCATCAGCTCATTTTGACATCACCAAACTCAATGACAGAATCGCATTTTGACAATTCTCGTTGTGACAATTTAGACACATTGTGAATGCCTATTCTGTGATCTCATTGTATTTTAAATGTGGCATGAGAGTTGATACCAGAAACGCAATTTTGTGCCTACAAACCACTTTGACATCATAATCACTTTGTGACATCATAGTTCCATTGTGATATCACTAACACAATGTGACATCACAAAGCTCTCCTGTCCTCATAACTTTTGTGACATGCTGACATTGTGATATCTTAGACCTTTTTGCCCTCATAATTTGTTTTCAACCTCAAATTTCATGTATGACTTGAGATAACAGAAATCAACTGTGACATCATGACCACTGTGACATCACACTGACAGATGTCATGAACATCGTGTCACATTATGACATCACAAAATGTTTTGATGTCACCATTAATTGGTGATGCAATACGGTAAGGGGTCTATGATGTCACAATTGGTTAGTGATATCCAAATGGCATAATAGATCTCATTTGTCATGAAATCACAGAGAATATGAGTTTACAACAGACTGTGGTATCTCCAAAGTCATGTGTTTTCCCAAATGTTATGAAGTCCTAGGAGGATTGTGATGTCACAGCGTGACACAATGTTTATGATGTCTGTCAGTGTGATGTCACAAGGGTCATGATGTCACAGTGGATTTCTGATATCATATATCATAACTGCAATATTATAAGGTTGAAAACAGATTACGATCTCATAAAGGGCCTAAGACATCACAATTGCTGCACATCAAAGACATGAGGACAGGGCAGGTTTGTGATATCACAGTGTGTTAGTGATATCACCATAGCACTGTGATGTCACAAAGTGATTGTGATGCCATATATTTATGAGATCACAATATATTTCTGACATCAACCCACATGCCACATTTGAAATAGAATGAAATAAGAGAATAGGCATTTACAATGTGTCTATGACATCACAATAACAATAAATGCCATAATGCTATGAGGTCATTGTAAATTGGTGATGTTGCAAGGAGGTAATTGTGTAATAATGAATATGTGTTGTGCCACTGGTGATGGGATCACAAAGGGTTTGTTATGTTACGATGGCATATTTGAATTCAATTGTCATGTATTCACAATGAGGATATGGGTACACAAAGGGAATATGATGTCACATATGAAATGTGTGTTTTCAAAGGTACTTAGGGGTCATTATAGCTTTATGATACACAGATGTGATGAGGTCACAATGGGATTTTGATGTCATAATGATTTTTAATATCTCAAACACAAGTCCATTTTCATTTGTTACTATTTCACAATGTGCATACAAATTCACAGAATGAGCTGGAAGTACTAATGGACATGAATTATTAAAAATGTTAGGAGGTCATTTTAGGTTTGTGAATGAACAATGGGACAGTGATATCACCATGACAATGTCAACTCATTACATCATGTCAAAATATTGGTTTGGTGTCACAATTAGTTGATGATTCCACATTGGTGGTGAGGTCACAAAATATTGGTGATGTGTTGTGCATGTCACAATGACATGATGATTCTCAATTGTCCTAACTTACAATGAGTATATGAGTTACCAAAGGGAGTGTGGTTTTTCCAAAAGTATGTGTTGTCACACATATATTGAAATCCTAAAAGGTTTGTGATGTCAGAATTTGACACAATGGATATGACATCTGGCAGTATGATGCCACCATGGTCATGATGTCACTGGGAATTTGTGATATCAAATGTCATATGTTAAATCTAATGAGGTCAACAACAGATTATGAGGACAATAAGGGCTAAGGTATCAGAATTGCAGCATGTCACAAATGAGAGGATAGGTTAGTAATATCACAATGGCAACATGATATACAAAGGAATTGTGATGTCACAATGATTATGAGTTCCTGATTTGTTTATGATATTAACCTACATGCTACATTTGAAATAGAATCAAATCACAGAAAAGGCATTCATAATGTGTCTATGATGTCACCATGACAATGTAAAGTTATAAATCTATCATATCATTTTAGTTTTATGATTTCACAATGAGTAGATGGTATAAAATGATAATGTGATGTCACAATTATGATGATCTCACAAACTGTTTTGGATGTCAAAATGTCATGTCTGATTCTCAATTGTCAATATTTTACAGTGGGGCTTTGGGTACACAAAGGGACTCTGATATCATAAAGCTATGTATTTTTCAAATGTTATAAGAGGTTATAATAGATTTGAAATGTCACAATGTGATCTTGGTATCAAAAACAACAATGTGAAGTCATAATGGGTTTGTGATTTCACAGTGGTGATGAGGTCACAATGGGTTTGTTATGTCACGAGTTTGCAATATCACAATTATTTGTCCAATTTCAGTTGCTACCAGTGTCCATGAGGACACTGTAATAACGAGCAGTGCCCTATAATCCACGAGAACAGATAGTCATCATGGCCTCCTAGTCTGGACCAATTGAAAGGGCAGGTTGCGTGACACTGGAGGGGGCAGGACATTCTGCTGAAGGAGATAGGATGTCAAGCCCCACATGGTGAGCTGCCAAGAATTGATTTGAGCATAATTGAATACTGGAAGGCAAGAAATTATTGCAGTTGGGGAAGGGTACAGCCTATATATAAGCTGCATTTTCAGAGCAAGAGAAGGGGAGAGAAAAAGGTTACAGGCCTGGATGGAAAGAAGTGATGGGACTGTTGGAGGGCAAAGACCAGGGAGGAGAGGAAATTGAGAGAGAGCAGGAGGTGAAGGACAGCAACTGGACATCTGGACAAGGCAGGGCAGGCCTGTCAAGAGCAGAGAAGCCTGAAGAGAAGAATTGAATGGTGGAAGGAAAAAATGAAAAGACCTGAAAGTTAGGACAGATCTGTAGAGAAGGAGAATGAAGCGAAAGGAAAAAGCCTTGTCCTTTGAAGTGTGGAGCTTTGGAGATCATTATTTTGGTGGTTGGTTGTTTGCAGACCAGTTGACAAATGGCTGAACTGCTCTTTAGAGGTCTGAGGGTTCATGGTTGAGACTGAATTTACCTCTCCGCATCCAGCCCGGCCAAGGTAGTCACTTGTTACAAAATTTATGAGGACAAGTCAGGTTTGTGATGTTACATTGCATTAATGATATCACAATGTCAATATGAAGTCACAAAGGGAATGTAATGTCAAAATGATGGTGTGGTCACAATGGGTTTCTGAAATCAACCTATATGCCACATTTTTGATAGAATGAAATCACAGAATAGGCAATCGCATTGTCTCTAGGACCTCACAATGAAAATGTGATGTCATAATGCCATGATGTCATTGTCATTTTGGGATGTAACAATGGGCTGATGGTATTATAACAACAACGTGATCTCACTCTGGAGATGATGTCACAACACATTTGTAATGGTACACTGGCATGTCTGATGTCAGTTATCTTTGTTCATAATGACAACATGGTTACCCAAAGGGATCATGATATCACAACACCATGTGCTTTTTCAAAGGTGCTAAGCGGTCACAACAGTTTTGGGATGTCACACGGTGATCATGATATCACTGTAGCAATATGATGTCACAATGGGTTTGTGATGTCAAGTGGTGATAAGGTCACTCTTGGATAGTGATGTTGCAATGAATGTGTAATATCACCATTACATGTCCAATTTCATTCTACTAGATCACAATGAAGATACGAGTTCACGTAAGGAGCTAGAAGTCAGAAAGGCCATGAATTTTGTAAAATATTATGAGGACATAATAGGCTGGTGAAAATGCAATGAGACAGAGATATCCCACTGGCAATGTGATGCTACATTACATGAGATAGTATTGTTTTGAAGTTACAAATGGTGATGCCATACAGGTGATGAGGTCACATAGGTTTTTGATTTCACAATGGGATGGTGATGTCACAATCTCCTGCCAGATCTATAATTGACAATGAATATATAAGTTCACAAGTGTTAATGATGTATCCAAAGGCATATGTTGGCACAAGTGTAATGAGTCTTAACATGTTTGTGTTGTCCTCATGTGACTCAGTGGTCAAGAAATCTGGCAGTGTGATATCACAGTGGTCATGATATCACAATGGATTTTTGATATCACATGTCATGCCTGAAGTATTATGAGTTAAACAATTTATGAACTCAGGGAGGCCAAAGAGATCACAGTGGCAGCATGTCAAAAAATGTATGAGGATAAGACTGTTTTGTGATGTCACAGTGGGTTAGTGATATCATAATGGCAATGTGGTGTCATCAAGGTATTGTGATATTATAATGCTTATGTGGTCACAATGTATTTCTGATATCAACCCACCAGCAATATTTGCAATAGAATGAGATCACAGAATAGCATTCCAATGTATCTGTGACATCACAATTACATGTGATTTGATATCATTGTTGTTTTATGATGTCATAATGGGCTGATGTTATCATAATGACAATGTGATATTACACTGGTGATGATGTTACAAAGGTTTTGCGATGTTAAATTGGCATGCCTGATCTCAGTTGTCATTAGCTCAACATGAGGATATGAGTACACAATAGGCCTGTCATGTCACAAAAGCCATGCTTTCTTTCAAAGCTTCTGAGGTGATAATAGTTTGGGGATTTCACAATGTGATCATGTTGGTACAATGGCAATGTAATAACACAATGAATTTGTGATGTCTCCGAGGTGATGAGGTCACAAAGAGTTAATGATGCCTCATCAAGTTTGTAATATAACAATGATATATACAATTTCAATTTCTTTTAATTCACTATGAGGATAGTATAATAACCAGTGGGGCCAGAATTATCTGTGGGAGCTGATATTCATTGTAAATTCTTGGCTTGGCCCCCTGGAGAGTGTGGGGAATGCCGCCAAAGGTGGAGGTGTCAAGCCTCACACGGTGAGCTGTCAAGAAGTGATTGAGCATTGGGCAGTTTTGGAAGTGATGGTTGAAAACTGCTAGGCAGGAAATCCGTTGGAGGGAGGAGGGGTACAACCTATATTTAAGTTGCATTTTCAGAGCATTGTAAGGGGAGATAAAAATGGGAGTTATCCGGAAGGAAGAAAGTGGTGAGACAGCAGGAAAGGAAAAACCTGAGAAGAGAGGAAGCTGAGGGAGAGCAGAAGGTCGGCAAGTGGTCACTGGGACAGAGTAAGGCAGGCCTGTGGGGAGTGGAGAGGCCTGAAGAGAAGAAAGAAATGGTGGAAGTGAAAAAGGAAAAGACTAGGAAGGAATGACAGGTCTGTAGAGAAGGAGGGAAGAATGGAAAAGTTAAAAACCTTGCCCATTGAGGTTTGGAGCTTTGGAGATCATAATTTTGTGGTTGGTGGTTTCCAGACCAATTAAGAAAGGGTGGGGCTGCCCATTGGAGGTCTGAGGTTAGGTGGTCATGGCTGCTCTTGAACCTGGGTATCCAGTCCAGGATAAGGTAATCACAGTCCCCTTTGTAGTGAAAAATGTTTTATTATATTAAATGTGACTCGATGGTTTGTCTACTTGCCTTAGAGGTCATATGTACATGAGTTCACAGAAAGAGCTTGAAGTCTCAAAGTCCATGAATTTTCTAAGATCTGATGAGGCCATAACAGGTTTGTAAAAACATAATGAGAGAGTGATATCACAAGAGCAATCCACAATATCATGTCAAAATAATGATTTGATACAACAATTAGTTGTTGATGCCATTCTCGTGATGAGGTCACAATAAGTTTGTGATGTCACAATGGGTTCACAGTGTCAGAGTGGCATGGGAGATCTCAACTGTCATTAATTGGCAATGAATATATGAGTTCAAAAAGGGACTCTAATGTCTCCAAAAGCATGTTTTGTTAGAAATGTGAGGTCACAATGTGACAAAATAGTCAGGACAACTGGCAGTTTGATGTCACTGGGGATTTCTGATATCACCTGTCATACCAGAAATATCAGATTGAAAACAGATTATGAGCTCACAAAGGGCCTAATATATGGCAATGGCAGTATGTCACAAAACTTATAAGAACAGGACTGTTTTGTGATGGCACAGCAGGTTAATTTATCACATTGGCAATGGGATGTTACAAAGGATTGTGCTATCACAATGGTTATATGGTCAAAATGGGTTTCTGATATAGAATGAATTCACAGAATAGGCTTTCACAGTGTTAAGTCTATGATGTAACAATGTCACTGTGATTTATATTGCTATGATGCCATTGTCGTTTGGTAATGTCACAATGAGGTGATGGTGTCATAATGACAATTTGATGTCATTGCTGATGTATGATGTTACAATGGTTATGAGGTCACATTATGTCTCTGATATTAACACACATGTCAAATTTGAAATAGAATGGAAAAGCTGGGCGCCGGTCCCTCATGCCTGTAATCCTTGCTACTCCAGACACTGAGACCTGAGGATCGCAGTTCAAAGCCAGCTCAGGCTGGAAAGTCTATGCGAATCTTATTACCAATAAAAACCATTTGAAAACCGGAAGTGGCTCTGACTCAAGCGATAGAGCGCTCGCCTAGAGCTGAAGAGCAGGGACAGTACCCAAGCCCAGAGTTCAAGCCCCGCGACCAACAAAAAAAAATATTAAAAACAGGCATTCACGATCTTTATAACATCACAATGACAATGTGATCTCATAATGCTATCTTGTCATTGTAGTTTTGTCATGTCAAAAGTAGTTGATGCTGTCATAATGACAATGTTATGTCACTCTGGTGATGTCACAAAGGGTTCATGATGTTAAATTGGCATGCCTGATATCAATTGTCAATTCATAATGAGGGTATAGTTCCACAAAGGAACTGTGTTTTCACAAAGGGCATGTGGCTTTTCAAAGGTGATAAGAGGTCCTAATAGGTTTGGGATGTCACAATGTGATAGTGATGTCAAATGGCAATGAAAGCTCACAATGGTTTTGTGATGACACATTGGTGATGATATCAAATAGTTTTGTGAAGTCACATCTCATAATCACATGTCCAATTTCACATGTCCAATGAGGATATGAGTTCACAGAAGAAGACAAGTATAAATGGCCATGAATTTTCTAAAATGCTATGAAGACATACTAGGTTTTTGAAAACACAATGGGACAGTGATATCATGAAGGCAATGTGATGTTGCAATAGGATGACTTAATATTTTGATATCATAATTTATGATGCCACACTGATGAGTTCACAAGAAGTGTGTGATGTCACAATGGGTTGGTGATATCAAAATGACACATGTGATTTCAATTTTCATTAACTCACAATGAGTACATGAGTTCACAAAGGGACTCTGATGTCTCCAAAGGCATGTATTTTCACAAAAGTGATGAAGTCCTAACAGGTGTGTGTTGTCAGAATGTGACAAAATGCTCATAACATCTATCAGTGTGATGTCACCATAATCTGGATGTCACACTGGATTCAAGTATCACATTTCATACATGGATTGGATTTGAGAGGATTGGAATTTCACAGTGGCTTAGTGTTATCACTATGGAAATGTCGGGTCACAAAGGGATTGTGCTATCACAATGGCTATTAGATCACAATGTGTTTCTACTATAATAGGTTTGTGCTGTCAAAATTGGTTGGAAATGTCACAATGGCATGCCAGATCTCAAATGTCATTAATTCACAATGAAGATATGAGTTCACAAAGGGACTGTGTTGTCTCTAAAATCATGTGTTTCACAAATATGATGAAGTCCTAACAGATTTGTGAGTACATAATGTGCCACCATGGTCTTGATATATATCAATGTGATGTTACAATGTTCATGATGTCACAATGTTCATGATGTCAGAGTCAATTTCTGATATCATGTCATACCTGAATTATTATGAGTTTCAAAAAATTATAAGCTTACTAAAAGCCTAAAAGATCCTACTGGCAGCATATCACACAAGTTATGACTTAGTTATGACCTCCTCATCAGTATGGCATCACCAATTGTGACATCAGAACATTATTACAACATGATGTTTGGACATCACATTGTCATTGTGAAATCACTGTCCCGTTGGGTTGTCACAAAGTATAACCTCACACTATGAAGCTTCTTCTATCAAATGGTATCCCCATATTGAAATATGAGTAATTGAAATTGGATATATCATTCTGATATTACAAACTGTGACATTACAAAGCCATTGTGAACTCATCACCACTGTGACATCAAAAACCCAAAGGGACATCTCATTCTATTGTGACATTATGGATCACATTGTGCCATTCCAAAACTATTATGACTTATAACCACCTTTGAAAACACACATGGCTTCTGTGACATCACAGAACCTTTTTTGTATCCATAACCTCATGGGGAACTAATGACAACTGACGTCAGACATAACAAGGAAACATAACAAATCCTTTCTGACATCATAATTGTGATATCATGTTGCCATTATGACACCATCAGCTCATTTTGACATGTAAAACTACAATGACATCTTAGCATTGCAACATCACATTGTTATTGTGATGTCATAGACACGTTGTGTTTGCCTATTATGTTATTGATTCTATTTCTAATGTGGCATGTCAGTTGATATCAGAAACCCATTGTGTGTTCATGACCATTTTGATATCATGATGGCTTAGTTCCATCACATTGCCATTGTGATGTCACGTTGCCAAAATGATGTCACAAAGGGATTTTGATGTGACAATGGTTGTGAAATGAGTTTCTGATATCAACTCACATGCCACATTTCAAATACAATGTAATCACAGATTAGGCATTCATAATGTGACTATGATATCACAATGATATAATGGCAAATGTTATAATGTCATTGCCATTTTGTGATGTCACCATAAGCTAAAGATGTCATAACAACAATGTGATGTTACTCCAGTTATGATGTCACACAGGGTTTATAATGTTACAATGGTTATGAGGTCACAAGGTGTTTCTGATATCAACTGACTTGCCACATTTTAAATAGAATGAAATCACAGGATATACATTAACAATGTGTCTAAGACAGCAAAATGGCAATGCGATGTCATAATGCTATGTGGTCACTGTAGCTTGTTGATGTCACAATGTGCTGATGGTGTCATAATGATTGATATCACACTGGTGATGATGGCACAAATGGTTTATGATGTCACAATGGTATGTCAGATCTTAATTGCTATTAGTTTACAGTGAGGACATGAGAATGAAGTTACCATGACATATACAAATGAACTGTGATGAAACAAACGCCATGTTTTTTTTGTCAAAAGTGCTAAAGTTCCTAACAAGTTTTGGTTGTCAAAATGTTAATGATATAAAAATGGGTTAATGATGTCAAAACTAGTTTGTAATATTACATATTATTTCAAATTTCAATTGCTACAATTTCACAATTATACAAGTTCACAGAAGGACCTTGATGTCCCAAAGGCCATGCATTTTCTAAGATGTGATTCGGTCCTAATAGGTTTGTGAAAGCATGATGGTACAGTAATATCACAATTGCAATATGATGTCAAATTCTAATTAATTGGTGATGCCATAATAGTGATGAGTTCAAAATTGTTTTGTGATGTCGCAGTAGATTGATGATGTGACAATGGCATTCCAGACCTCAATAGTCATTAACTCACAATGAGTATATAAATTTAGAAGGGACTTGTGAGGATTCCAAAGCATTTGTTGGCACAAATATGATGACGTCAGAACAGATTTGTGGTGACACTATGACACAATGGTCATTACATCTATCAGTGTGATGTAACTATGCTTATGATGTCAAAGTATATTTCTAATATTTCATGTCATTCTTGAAATAATATGAGGTCGAAAATAGATTGAGCTATCAATGGGCCTAACATAACACAGTGGCAACATGTCACAAAACTTTTGAGGACAGGATATGCTTGAGTTGTCACAGTTGTTTAGAGATATCACAACTTCAATGTCACATCACAAAGGGATTGTGATGTCACAATGGCTATGAAGTCAAAATGTGTTTTTGATATGAACCCACATGCCACATTTGAAATGTAATGAAATCACAATATAGGCATTCATAATGTATATATGATGTCACAATGACAATGTGATGTCATAGTGGTATGATGTCATTACAGATTTGTGATGTCACAATGAACTGATACTGTCACAATGACAATGTGATGTCACACCGATGATTATATTGTAAATACTTTGTGATATTTCTTTGGCATATCTGATGTCAATTGACATTTCACAATGAGGATATGGATACACAAAAGGACTGTCATGTCACAAAGGCCATGTGTTCTTTTTCAAAGCTGCTAAAGATGATAATTGGTTTGGGAGGTCTCAAGGTGATTGTAATGTCAAAACAGCGATGTGATATCACAATGGCTTTGTGATGTCACCTTAGTGATGAGGTCACAATAGACAGGACCAGTTTGTGATGTCACAACAGGTTACTATCACAATGGCACTGTTATGTCACAAAGGGATTTTCATGTCACAATGGCTTTGAGGTCACAATGGATTTCTGATATCCACCAATATTGCTCACTTGAAATAGAATGAAATCACAGAATAGGCATTCACAATATGTCTATAATGTCACTTGACATATGATGTCATAATACTATGATATGTAAGTTTAGTGATGTTAAAATGGCATGTATTATCTTAGTCATTAGATTACCATGAGGATCCCAAAGGTTGCTATGTGCTGAGTCCTTCAAAAGGCTCATTGTGCTAAGTCCATTACACAGGGTTCTTTGTGCTATTTTTTAAAATTGTTCTGAGTCCTTGCGAGTAGGTATCCCCAACAATCTCTCTCTCTCTCTCTCTCTCTCTCTCTCTCTCTCTCTCTCTCTCTCTCTCTCTCTCTCTCTCTCACACACACACACACACACACACACACATACATTGAGGGACACCGTGCACCCGCTTGGTGTGTGGGGTGGATGGAGAAGAGTCCCCCAGCGGTTGGGCTGAGGGGAGATTCGATCCCCCCCCCGGGGCAGCTGCTGGGGTTGGGGGGAAGCCCTGACCTGAGGTGAGGCTGCTTCTGCCATGGTCTGGTAGCCTTAGGGCAGAGTCAGGACAGCACAAAACCAGGGATGGGGCATGGCTGAGGGAGGGAGGAGGCATGACCCAGGGGAGGACAGGGTGTGGCTGAGGGGGCACATATCTGCTGCAGCCAGGGGCACACAGGGGCTGGAGCACTTGTGCAGTGGGGGTGGGGCAGCCCCAAAGAGAAGTGGGGGCAGAGAGAGAGCAGAGAGAAGAGCAGGCTCATGCACTAGGGATGGCTGCCTCAAAGACTCTGCTGCTGTAAGAGCATTGGTCTGGGCCAGGAGCACAGGGCACAGAAAACCAGCACATCAGGCACATCCCTCACACAATCGCTGCATGCTGCACACAGAACCACAGCCTACAGATTCTCCCAGCAGCACAAGTGAGTGGCCGCCCGCAGGTCAACACCTTGCGACCTCCCCCTATCACTACCACTCCCTCCCCTGCAAATCCTGCCTTCCCTCTTGTGTCCCAACCATGCCTCCCCAGCACAGGCAGGACAGCCCTGACTCTGCCACAAATGCGACCCAGAATTGGGGGGTTGAGGAGTGGGTGTTGACTCTGGGAACTCACCCCCACCCTAGTGGCCAGTATCCCTGGAAATAGGGAGATGTAGGAATGGGTGAGAAGGGGTCACCACTGAGCCCCTGGCTGGAGCAGTGGGAGCCACACAGTCCCACATCTGTACCCTTCCTCTCCCTGGTGGGAACCTGGTGGCTTTAGTTAGAGGTGGGGAATATCACCAATGCACCTGCCTTATTGGGTCTTTTCCTTTTTTTCTGGGAGTGGGGGATTTTGGATGCAGAAGATAGGCCTCTCTTGCTGTGTGAGCACTTGTCTTCTCTGCTCGGTCACCCTTTCATCTGAGGAGGGTCCCAGAAAAGCCCACTAGGGAGATGAGTGCACTGGGGGTCAGATAGTAGGTGAATGTATGGAAGGAACACACATCCTCAGACACACATAGACCCTGCCTATCCCCACACCCCAACTGTCAAAAGTACTCACAGGGAGATCACATTTCCCAGCTCTGCCAGCATCTGCTGGTGCTCCCTATCCATCTCATCTCCTTGTCCTCCTGAAGAATCTGCCCAGTTGCCCAGAGGCATCTAGGCTGGAAGTAGGAGACTGTCCATGTATGTAGCCTTTAGGACCCCATCCGTTTCCTCAACACCGCCCCCACCCTGGGTCAGACACCCCCCTTGGGACCCCATGACCCACTGCTTGTTTCAGTCCTGCTCTGGGGAGCCACCTGTCTGGGGATTCCTTCACCCAGCGTCCTGGCCTAGGGCTTTGGTGAATGGGGAGTTAAGGCTGGTTGTTCGCAAGGGGAAGGGTCTGGCCCTGGAGAAGGGGAGAGCCGTGGTCCTGCTGTGTCATTAGAGTGGTGCTCCCCTTGTGTGGAAGCCCTTGGTTCTGACAAGGGAACGGAGAATGGGAACCCACGTGATCCAATGAGGAGCCAACAAACTTAGGAGAGGTACTACTCTGAGTCTGCATGTGTGTGTGTGTGTGTGTTTTTGTGTGAGAGAGAGAGAGAGAGAGAGAGCAGTGAGAGAGAGAGAGAGAGAGAGAGAGAGAGAGAGAGAGAGAGAGAGAGAGAGAGAGAGAGAGAGAGAGAGAATCTTTCTCCTTGTACAGCCTGACTGTCCTCAGGTGAGTGATCAGTTGGCAAATTGCAGGTGCTGCATGGAAGAGTCATCTGTCACCATTCTGGAGTTGTGTGTGTGTGTGTGTGTGTGTGTGTGTGTTTGTGTGTGTGTGTTGGGAAAGCAGGGAGATGAGAACAATGAAAATATATTTAAATCACCATGTCTAAAAACAGCAAAAGCATTTTATTTCTCTCTCTCTCTGTGTGTGTATTTGTTGTTGTTTTGCTTCATCAATACCAAGTACAAGCCCAGCCACAATTTTTGTTTTCTCCTTCACAGTTTCATGGCTCCTTTATGGAAGATTTCAGTAGACATTACTTTCATCCCCTTTCCACCTCTCTCTTCCCCATTTCATGTAGCCCACAGTAACTGCTGAGCCTGAGTGGGCCTCCCCCAGAAGAACTGTGTGAACCCTGGACTGGAGTGGACTCCTGTCCTTCTATCCCCAGCCAGAATTTTTGTGAGGCGAATGAGATCACAGCCACATTCTTCCAGCCAGACACTTTGCTCTTGTGTGTTTAGTGGGAGGTAATTCAAGGGTTTGGAATGTATTGGCCCAACATAATTAGGGAACGAGATGAGAGAAATGATAAGGCATGGGCTGTGAAGCTATGAGGTTTTTGGGGACTGGCATATGGTGTTACATGGCAGATGGGTCACCAAGACAGTGGATGAGAGGGGAACCATATCTAGGGCATTAACGGTCTCTGTGGGAATCCTGGCACAGGTGACAGATGACTCTTCCATGCAGCACCTGCAATTTGCCAACTGATCACTCACCTGAGGACAGTCAGGCTGTACAAGGAGAAAGATTCTCTCTCTCTCTCTCTCTCTCTCTCACTACTCTCTCTCTCTCTCTCTCTCACACACACACAAAAACACACACACACACACATGCAGACTCAGAGTAGTACCTCTCCTAAGTTTGTTGGCTCCTCATTGGATCACGTGGGTTCCCATTCTCCGTTCCCTTGTCAGAACCAAGGGCTTCCACACAAGGGGAGCACCACTCTAATGACACAGCAGGACCACGGCTCTCCCCTTCTCCAGGGCCAGACCCTTCCCCTTGCGAACAACCAGCCTTAACTCCCCATTCACCAAAGCCCTAGGCCAGGACGCTGGGTGAAGGAATCCCCAGACAGGTGGCTCCCCAGAGTCCCCACTGGTGGAGAGGATACACTCCTGGGGCAGTGCCCAGGGTCAATCCTCCTTGGAGTCCTGCAGAATCCAATCTGTGTCCCGCCTGGACTGTTTCCAACTGGGCAGTGGTAGGCAAGTCCATTCCCACTGCTGGAGCCCGCTCGGTATCAGGAGGTGGCAGTTATCTAGGGCTCGCTGAATGCCAGTTTCTGTAACCTGCTATAGGCTGTCTGGAATGAAAAGGGGACCACTGACTTTGGAAACCTTTAAGTTTGATTGGGACAAATTAAATACCACATTTTCCAGTTTTTTTTTTTATTTAAGCTGGCAATTTCCACTAATGCCTGGGATTATGGATCAAATTAGATGTATGATTTCAGCCATCAAACAATGATGTTCAAAGCAGCACAGGCAGAGTTCCCAAGCCAGATTGTCTCCTGCTTTGAACGTTGTGCCTTGACTGTCTTTCTCTGGCAGCTGTTGTATCTCTCTAGGGTGATGACCCCACTTACCTGAATCAGATGGGAATTTTCTGGAGTATTGTCATAGACAGATGTTCATTTATTTAACCAACAAACCATTACAGTGTGCACCAGACTCTGGGGGGTCATAGACAACGAAAAGTTCCAGGAATGGTTCCATAGCCCATGAAGAAACCTTGGATTGATCTGGATGCCAGTGCTTCTAGCCTGTCATCCTAGTTACTTAGGAGGCTGAGATCAGAGGATTGAGGCTTTTGGCCCGGGCAGGAAAGCCTGTAAGACTCTTGTCTTGAATTAACTACCAAAAACAAAATGCCAGAAGTGAATGTGTGGCTCAAGCCATAGACTGCTAGCCTTGAATACAAAGGCTTAGGGACAGCACCTAAGATCCGAGTACAAGGCACAGAACTGACACAAAATAAGTAAAGAGATTCAGGAGGAAAGGACAGAGGGAGAAAAAGAGGAAAGTAAGGAAGAAGGGAGAACATGAAAGCCTTGGTTTGGAGTCCCTGGATAAAGGGAGCCAAGTATTCACAATCTATGTGGGGACAGTTTCAGAGCCTAAAGCCAGTATGTAGGTCCAAGCCACTGACCCCTCAAAAACTTCATGGCATCCAGGAGCTGTGTGTTCACCGACCACACAGAACCTAGGGCTCAGAGTGGGTAACCAGTTTTCAATTATGCCCAGCCTCATCGAGTTTATTTTCTGGTCAGATAAGAAGAATGTTTCCAAGAGCTAGGGAGGTATTGGGGTGAGAGAGTTTAAAGTGGGGTCAAAATATAAGTAGGAATTTGAAGAGGGAGAATGATCCTAGGTCACGTGTGTCAGGCCATTGGAGCCATGACCTCACCTGACAACTTAGACTACCAGCCTTTGATCCAGCCACACTGCTATTAAAAGTCCTGGCACCTTGGGTTCATCATTGACAACCCTGGTTCCGTTCACTGCAGGATGCCTGTGCAGTACATCCTTAGGGACTAGGACTTTCCAGGGCTCAATCTGACGATATCAGTCCCGGTGTTCATTCCTTCACCAAAGACTGAGGTAAGCATGCCACTGCCACAGGACAGCCTGGGAATGAGGGCAGGAAATGGGTCTCTTGGCTGGCTCACTCTTTAGTATAGATGGCAGATCTGGGATTCAGAGAGGGCAGGATGAAGGTGGGGCAGAGCTGGGTAGAGGCTGGTGGGAAAAACAGAGGCACTGGGCTCTGAGCAGGGTGGTTTCTTCAATAATACTCACAACATAGGAACATTTCTGGGATAGAGCAGCCCTTTTCACCTCCCCAAGAGGGACCTAGATTCCCCCAGTCTCCGTCCCTTGACCAGGAATCCCTTTGGTTCCCATATCATGTGGTGGATAACTAGACCTTACCTCACTGCCCAGTGTTCAGGCAGGACAGCAAGAGATCCTGAGTCTTTGAAAAGGTCAGGGGATCTTCAGTATGAGATTGTACTTGAATGTCCCAACTTGGTGCATGGTCAGTCCCATCTAAGACTGCCATGATGTAGGACATAGAATCTAGAGAATCAGGTCTGTTCTGGGAGTCCTGAGTATTATGTGTTAGCTTTGAGCTCCCGTGTGCCCACTTGCTTCCCTTTCTTAGGTGGGTCTATGCTAGAGAAACCTTGAAACTAGGGTGTGGATCTTGTCTTTTATGCTCCAAGATAGCACTCTACCATTTGAATCCCAGCTCCACTTCCATCTTTTTGGGGTGTTTAATATGAGATAAAGAGTTCTCACGGGCTTTGCTGCTAAGTGACACCCAATGCAGACCTCAGATTTCAGTCTCCTGGGGGTAGAGGATGACAGGAATGGGAAAGTTTGTTTGGCTGGGTGCCAGTAGCTCATAGCTGTTATCCTAGGTACTCAGGAGGTTAGATTTGAGGATCACGGGTCAAAGTTAGCCTGGTCAGGAAAGACCCTGGGACCCTTACCTAAAAGGAATTGCCAGAAAACCAGAAGCTGTGCTGTGGCTCAAGCAATTGAGTGCTTGCCTTAAGCTGAAGAGATCAGGGACAGCACCCAGGCCCAGAGTTCAAGCCCCACAACATAAAAAAGAAAGAAAGAAAGTAAGACATCGTTGCCTGCAAATGATGGTGGAGGTGTGGGGGTGTGGAGAGGGTGCTATGTTTGAGAAACCAAGTGCTTGCCTCACTGTACAGATATTTGTAAGAACTCCCCATGTTTGCCCCAGTTTGAAGCCACATCTTCAAGAAGACGTGTCTTGTGACAGGCAGTGAGTGGGCGGAGGGGTGCAGGTGTGAGATAGTTTTGTCTTTATTTTCTACATTGAAGGATAGATTTGGATGCTGGGTATCAAAATCTGAAATGAAGAGTTGCAAACAGTTTGTGGCCTGACGAAATGGGTTTCCTCTTTGTATATGAAGGTGGCTGAAGCCGGAAGCCACCAGTGGCTCACAACTCTCATCCTGGCTACTCAGAAGGCTGAGATGTGAGGACCGTGATTACAAGTCAGCTTGAGCAAAATAGACTGGGAGACTTGATGATAGACCACTACAGAACAGGAAGTGTTGGTTTGGCTCAAGCGGGAGAGTGCTCACCTTCAGCTGAATTGCTGAGGGACAGCACCTTGGCCCAGAGTTCAAACCCCTTGACCAACAACAAAAAAAGAGGTGACTAAGTTTTCCACATAGCAGTGTGTATGATAGGAAATGCCTTGCTGGTCTATGAGACATTCCAGATATGTGTGAGGCTCAATGTTTTGTCTACAGTGGGTCTGATGTCAGTCCTGCCACCTTCTAGGGGGTGGGATCTGATCCTAATTGAAGGAGTTCATGTTTCTGTTCTCAGGGACTGCTGAATCCTTGAGCTATCCTGTGTGTGTGTGTGTGTGTGTGTGTGTGTGTGTGTGTGTGTGTGTGTGTGTCTGTGTCTGTCTGTCTGTCTGTCTGTCTGACTGTCTGTGTCTGTGTCTGTGTCTGTGTCTGTGTGTGTTTGGAGGTAGAAGAACTGGGCCTTGAACTCAAGGCCTAGGTGCTGTCCCTGAGATATCTTGCTCAAAGCTAGAGCTCTGGCACTTGAGCCACAGCACCACTTGTGTCTATTTGGTGGTTCAGTGTAGATAGGAGCCTCACAAACTTTCCTGAGTGGCTGGCTTTGAACAGTGATCCTCAGATCTCAGCCTCCTGAATAACTAGGATGACAGACAGGAGCCACCCGTGATTGCTCTGTGTTTGTTTGTGTGTGTGTGTGTGTGTGTGTGTGTGTGTGTGTGTGTGTGTGTGTGTGTGTGTGTTTGTAGAAGTTGGTTGTTACAAGGAGTTGTTACAAGGAGTGCTGGACCCTTTGGTAACTTCTAACCGCTATATTTTGGAGGCGCATGGACTTTGTGGCTGAGGTCTTGGGGCATAGAAGGGTGAGACATTTGAAGGGGACTTAGCACCTTCAAATTATAAGAGCAAGGGATATTTGTGACACGGAACTATCTACTCCCTTGGGCCTGGTTGGTGGCAGAGGGAGCACGGGAGGAACTGTGGGTGGGGCCCATAGGTATTGGCTCCCCAGGGGGTCAAAGAGCGTGGTCAGCACTTAGTAAGGCTGTGAGCCCTGTTAGTATGGATCGTATTGGCATGCGTCAGACTCTGGGTCATCTCATCATGAAGTCTGATGGGCAAGGCCAACCCTACTTTAAATCTTGACCTGTAATCTTCAGATCTCAGCCTCCTGAGTAGGTAGGGTTATAGGCATGAGCCTCTGGCACCGGGCCTCAGATTCTTTTTTGTATATTAGGGTTTGAACTCAAGAGCTTAGGCTTTCCAATCAGGTCTTCTTCCATGGGAGCCAAGCCTTTCTGTCTTGGGCATTTCTGAGATAGAGACTCCATATATGCTCAGGCTTGGCTGGATCATGGTCCTCCTGTGACAGGCAGGTGTCACCATGCCTGGTCCTCTGTAGTTGGGATGGTAGATATGTAGCGCCATGCTCAGTCATCGGTTTAGATGACTGTCCCAAAATCTTAGTGCACAGCAACCGATTTTTGACCACATTTGAAGCTCTGGGTTCGGCCTGGAACCATTGGTCCTCAGTCTCCTCACAGGACAGTTGTGAGCAAACAAGGGATCAATACGGGGAACTCTGGGGCAGGGCCAGCAAAGAGGCAATGGTCATCAGATAAGTTTCTTGGCAATTCTGTTAGCATATAACAAGAAGATACCTGGAGAGGACTCGGAAGGGGCCTGTTATTTATCATGCCACAGGTATGGGATTATGAAACAAAACATGGCTCTTTTTCATCCTTATCCTATCCCCATGAGGATGGGGATCCTTCACTGTTCAGCTTTGCAGCTGGGGAAAACGAGGCACGGAAAAGCTGGGTGACCTACTCATGACCCCCAGGTGACAGGAAGCTTGGCCTGACTTCTCTGCCATGCTCCCTAGGACAATGGGTGCTATTCAGTCCATTTCTTGTGGTGGGAAGTCCATTTATCGTCAGTCGTGGGGCTTGAACTCTGGGACTGGGCACTGTCCACAAGCTGCTCAGATCAAGTTTAGGGCTCAATCATTTGAGCCATAACACCACTTCTGGTTTTCTGGTGATTCTTTGGAGATAAGCGTCTCACAGACATTCCTGCCTGGGCTGGCTAAGAACCATGATCCTCATATCTCAATGTGTAGTTACCATTGTAGGCTTGTGCCACCGGCAGCCTGCTTAAGTGTAATTCTCTCCCTCCCTCCCTCTCTCTCTCTCTGTCTCTCTCTCTCTCTCTGTCTGTCTCTCTGTCTCTGTCTCAGTCTCTGTCTCTCTCTCAGTAACTTGTTGAATTTGTCCTGGAGGAGTTGGCTCAGCATCCCCATGTGGCTGGGACCCAAGGTGACCCTCTCGTTCTGGAGGTAGGCTGTGTGTCAGGATCATTCTCGCTTGGACTGTGGAACTAGCTCCCTTAGGTAAGCTCCTCTGTGCCCGTGGTAGACCGTGATGGTTACTCATTGTCAGTCTGTCTGGTGAGTCCTTCCCCACTACCCTCTGCTAAGACGGTTAAAGGAAATTGGATGAGGAGGCATCGCATTGTTCAACTGCACAGCACTATCCCGAGCCTCTGATCCTCACTGCCACCTATCTGGCCAGACCCTGATTATAAGAAACTGAATTCACTCTATGTCTACTTCACGTTGTTGCAGTGTGTCATTTCGGGGAGTAGAGTCAGTGTGCAGAGGAAAGACCCCAGGTCCGACACCTCCTGGGGGACAGTTGTTCTGTGACAGCGCAAAGTCATTGCTGTTGATAAGGAGGAAGCTGGCATCAGACTGAGCCAGAACAATGCTCAAAGGTAGGTAGGCTGTTGAAGTATCAAACCCTCACAGGTCTGCTTCCCAGTCACAAAAAGGAAGATGCAGTGCAGGTAGCCCAGCACTGGCCCTAGGGGACTATAAATGGATGGTGACGGTCAGGTGCCAGTGGCTCTCGCCTGTCATCCTGGCTATTCGGGAGGTTGAGTTCTAATGGTCATGACTCAGAGCCAGCCCAGGCAGGTAGGTCTGTGAGATTCTTATCTCCCATAAACTACCTCCTCCCTCCTCCCCGAAAAAGCTAGTTTTGGTGCTATGGCTCAAGTTATAGAGCCTCAGCCTTGAGTAAAAGAAGCTCAGGTATGAAACCGAGTCCCTGAATCTGAGACCTGGGACTCAGAAAAAATAGAAGAAATGAAAAGTGGGCACTTGTTATCTTACTACCAAAAAGGATGGATACATTCTTCTCTCTGGTACTTGTAGCCAAAGTAAGTGGCTTCCCTTGATGCTCCTCTAAACATCTCCTCTCTATTATCTCTCCTGGCTTCAGTTGCAGGATAGAATTCGGATCATCCCACTTGATGTGACCTTAAGTACCCTCCCCTACCCGCCTTTCTTGGGGTGGGCATCCTGGATGTACTCACCACTGGGTGAAAGGAAAACCAGAGAGATGGGGGTAGGTATCCCTGAAACTCATACTAACATGCAAACACACAGACACACAAACACACACACACACACACACACACACACACATACACACACTCACCTAGGCCAATTCTGACTAGCCTTTTCCAAAGATACTTTATCTCCTTGGGTTAACTGACCTAGGAGAGGAACATGATCCCCTATAAATGACTATTTTAAGTAGGGCTTGCTAGTTGACACAAGATAAACAGAAGCTCAAGGGAAAGGTTCTGGAGCCTGGCTCACACTTGACATCCTGGCTCCTCGGTAGGCAGATATCTGAGGATCAAAGATCGAAGCCAGCCAGAAGCTGGAAATCTGATAAGACACTTCTATGCGTGGAACCACCAAAAATCCAGATGTGGAGCTGTGGCTCAAGTGGTAGAGTAGCAGCCTTGAGCATGAAAACTCAGAAAGACAGCTCCCAGATCCTCAGTTCTAGCCCACAAAAGAAATGGCCCCATTTGTTGCCCCCAGACTGCCTGGGTCTCAAGTGCCCTCTCACAGAGTGTGATACTGCACTGGTTCCTGGGTAGTGTATCAGAGCCTTCAGAAATTGGGTGGTGAAAGCCAGGCCTTCGCCTTTGTGGACTCTCAACCACACCAGATTGAGGCAGAGCATGACAAGGTCAGCAGCCTGGAGAAGATCCCCCTCTGCCAGGGTGATTAGAGCAGGCTTCATAGAGGCAGCACTTGAAAGGGGGTCTTGCTTAACAAGGAGGATAGGACAGGAAGCACAGAGAGAAAAGATGCCATAGATAAAGGACAACATAGCAGACCATGTTCTTTTCCAGCCAAGGCTGCTGGTTAGATACTCAGTAAAGATGTGCAAGACTGTCCTGAGTCAGGCCTAAGGGGTCACAGAAGAACAGCTATCCAATGTTGGGATTTTGTCTCAACAGTAGTGGGCTCACCTAGCACACAGGAAAACCTGGGTTCGATTGCTAGGTCCCACATACACAGAAAAAGCCAGAAGTGGTACTGTGGCTCAGGTGGAAGAGTGCTCTCATCAAGCAAAAGAAGCTCAGGGACAGCACCTTTACCCTGAGTTCAAGCCCCAGTTCTGTCAAGGTAAAACTTTACTCCAAGGGACTTGGGTGACAGGTGGATGGTGTGCCCTGTAGCACTTAAGAGATCCATCCATGCTTTGTGTCTCCTTCTTTGACAGAGGGGATCTGGTCAGTCTTTCTGCCCTGGGCAACCCTACAACCGGTTATCAGCAACCTTCCAATGTCTTCCTCTGGGACATGGAGCAGCTGGCCCCATAAATTTTCAGGTACAAGTTGGATGTGCCGGGGGGATACAAGGGAGGCCTAAGAAGTCCAAGTGGGTCTGATATACCCCAGAAAACCAGGTCATCCAGGGGAAGCAGATGGGAGCTTAGAAAGGGGTAGTGATGTGAAGGGGGCACTTTAATGCCTATGCCCTTCCCCAGATTCTGAGCCTCCCTTTGCTGTCCCTGAGGGAGGTAGAGGAGGGTCTAGGTGGTAGTGTCTAGAGGAAGACTAGTTGGAAATTGTAAAGAATGAGACACCATTGGCCATGTGCTGGTGGCTCACGCCTGTCATCCTGGTTACTGGGAGGCTGAGATCCAGAGGGACATGTTTCCCAGCACAAGGAGGAAATTCCGATGAAATTCTCATCTCCAATCTCCAACCGGAAGTGGTGCCATGCCTCAAATGGTAGAGCACTGGCCTTGAGCAAATTCATCATCAGGGACAGAACCCAAGCCCTGAGTTCAAGCCCCTCATCCAAAAAAACAAGAGAGAAAGACACCCCTTGCTTGCCAGAGATGGTGAAGGAGGGTGGTTGCTGTGGTTGGGACACCAGGTTCTGGCCTCAGTGTACAGCCATTTCTAAGAGCTCCCCAAGTTTTCCCGAGTGTAAAGTTACAGCAGGCTGGACGTTGTCTTACCAAGAACTCCAGAGGTTGTGGCCTATTTTAGGCAGGGAGTGAGCGGATGGGAGTAGGGTTGGAGGGTAGTGTCGATTATATTCTCTGCAACCAAGGAAGAATGGCTTTGGATACTGGTGTCAAAGTCTGAAAGTGAAGGGTTGCATGTGCTTTATGGCCTGACAATTTGGATTTCCCCTGATTGTAAGAAGGTGGCTTAAAACGGGCACTGCCAGTGCCTCACAACTCTCATCCTAGCTACTCAGGAGGCTGAGATCTGAGGATCACGGTTCAAAGCCATCTTGGGTAGGAAAGTCTGTGAGACTGCATATCAAGGGAAACACCAGTAAACTGGAAGTGGTGCTGTGGCTCTATTGGTAGAGTGCACACCTTCAGCTGAAGAGCTGAGGGATAGCACGCAGGCCCAAAGTTCAAACCCCATGACTGACAACCAAAATGCTGTGGCTGAGTTTTCATCATAGCGGTGTGTACAGTAGGAAATGCCATGCTGTTTTATGAGCCATTTCAGATGTGTGAGAGGCTCTGAGTTTTGTCAAGATTTTGTCTGAGGATGGTAGTGCCATCTTCTTTGAGTTTGGGATGTTCAGTTGCTCAGGGACTACTGAGGCCTTGGGCTACCCGTGTGTGTGTGTGTGTGTGTGTGTGTGTGTGTGTGTGTGTGTGTGTATTTTTCCCTCATCATTCTCTGCCCACTGCCTGGGTGCTTGTCTGCCTCTTCCTGACCTTGGATGGTGCCCTTCCTCAATAGCAACGTTGTCTTTAGTCCCCTATCATGGTCTACAATGAATCCTAAATTGCAAGAGACCTGCATATTCCAGCTTTTCCTTGGGACCCAAGTCTGGCTGTCCATATCTTTGGCATCATCCAGGGGATTCTGGGTCCTCAGGGCGGGTTGGCATATGTTCTCTCTTGCCTCTGGTAACCAGGGTGACTCATGCTGTGTCCTGTCTTTTTCACAGCTGGGCCCCTGGCTGCATTTCCCACTCCCAGTAGGCTGGTAGTGGTATGGGGGAATATACACAACTCTATACTCATGGGAATAGGTTGTCATCCAGTTCACCACAGTTATATCTGTCATCGTATACTCAAGGAAATACATAATACATCAATGAATAAAACACAAAACAAAGAGAATGACTACACCAAGCGCAAGATGCCGCCCACCCATGTTTGGAAATATAGATCCTCTATTTAATTATGAATTTATCACTATATTGGCCCCCACCAGGGCTCCATCCCAGGTCCCAGGAATGGCCTAGTTCTTTAGTGGCTCATAGCCTGCTGTGCTCACCATGACCCATTCACCAATTGGGCCTGCTAGGCTTTGAGTTCAAATTCCTGCACTACCAAAAGATTCATTCTGATGTGAGAAGCCTATGGTGGCACAGGTTTTCCTGTCCTGTGAATGTCCTAGGTCTCATTGAGGATGGAGAATGCTATATAGGCAACTCTTGGCCATGGGAATAGGCTGTCATCCATGTCAGCACAGTTATATCTGTCACCTCATATGCAATAATATACACAATACATCCTTGAAAAAGACACAAAATAGAAAGAATAACTACACTGAATGCAAGATACATATCACACCTGCAGGTAAAGAGAAATCCTATGTTCAAAAAAGGTGGCCTTGCTATTTTGTCCATTGCTGGGGCTTCAAATCAGGCTCTGCATCAGGCCTGACATTCTACTCTTCAAAGATGGTGAGCTTCCCCTTCTCCCACAGTGCAACAGAGTTACCCAGACCTGTGCTAAAATCCCAGCACTGACAAAGGTTCATCCTTATGTCAGAAGCCAGTCGTTGTGCCTTTTATCCTCTCCTGTGAGAGAATACATAGGCAACCCTGTAACCATGAGAACAGGTTGTCATCCATGTCAGCACAGTTATACCTGTGACCATGCTTATTAAAATACAAAATACCTCCATTAATTAGAGACAAAATAACGAAAATTATTGCACTGAACACAAGATGCTGTTTACACATGCATGTCAGTTTAGATCCTATGTTTAAATTATGAATTTCTGACTATAGAGGATCACCCTAAGGATCAATGTCAGATTCTGGGGATGGCCAAACTCCTTATTTGCTCACAGATTTGTATGATCACCTTGACTGATTGGCCAATTGGTTTTGCTCTGCCCTAAGTTCAGATCCCAGCACTACCAACAAGTGGATCGTGGAGTAAGAAGGAGAGTGTGAAACTTTTTTCCTTTTCTCTGAGAATCCTGGGGGTCAGGCATGATGGAGAACATTTCTACAAATCTAGATGTTCTGTGATAGGTTGTCATCAATGTAATAAACACAATGGGTTTCATCATAGTAAAATCAATGTTAAATAAATGAATAAAACAAAAGATATAAGGAACAACGACACCAAACATGTATGGACTGAACATCTATAGGTAAGGATAAATCCTATCTTTACAATATATATAAATAGCAGGTTTTCCAGGGCTGGGTCTTGAATTCAGGACTAGTGAACAGGCGTGACTTTTTTATCTTCATGGAAGGCGATCTTCCTGTGATCCTAGAACCCCAGGTCTTTCAGGGAAAACAATGCACAGAAAAAATGTGGCCTTTTATGTTTTCTTCCTTTGCAGTGACCCTTCTGGGTCTGAATGACACTGTTGCAAAGGGTACTTCACCTTGCATTGCTGAAGGCTGACAGACTATCAGGGAAGCCATAGGCCTACGTGGCAACCTAGGCTCTCATTTCGAATCCCGGTCCTGACACCAGCCAATGGCAGGAGATACTAAGATACTAAGATGGGATGTTATTCCCATCCAAGGGAATAACACTGGAATTTACTCAATGTCACAGTTGAATGAGTTCATGGTGCATGATGATCTTACAAAATTAAACAGCATCATTTCAGAAGGCTGGTTGATTTTATTTAATATTTATGAAGCATTAAAAGAATATTATTACTTACAGGAACACAATAATTTCAGACACTGTGCTTTCATTAATACTTTAAGGATTCAAACAGTAACATTAATTACATGGATGCATAATGAATACTCAAGAATTGGTAGGAATATAGTCTAAATAACTGAATAATGTTTAGACATCTCTGGTACTCTATAAAGATATGTATTTATTAGCATACTGCCATGTGCATGTCCATCTGTTTTTATTTTGTTAACCCCTGGGGCTCGTTCTCATGTCCTGGGAACATCCTGGCAGCTCAAATTGCCCTAGGATGGCCTGTTGACACTCACCCATTCTGCTTGCTTCACAGGATTCTGGCCACACCCCCATTCTTTCATGCTTCTTTCTGACCAATGGGATACAAGAATGCTGGCCACGCACACATTCCATGCTGCCAGGTAGCACTGGGATTCCCTCTATTAGTTTACACCACTACCAGTAGTTGAGGAAGGTAGAGGTGGCTGAGTGGTGAGGAAGAGACTCAAGGTGACGTTGATGTATAGTAGCCAATTGATGCTCACACCCCCACATGGCCCTTTCCCTCCATGCGGTGCCAGGTTTCAAACCTCAGGCAATGGCGTGCTGCCAGCAGGCCTAAATCCCCAACCTGTTCTCTGCCCCTAGTCATCTGCTCTGGGCCCATGTGTCCCCAATGCTGCTGCCATCGCTGCTGCCCCACTTGGAGCAGCTGCCAATAGATTCTCTCAGCAGCACAGGTGAGTGGCCGCCCCAACACCAACCCAGGTCAAACACCCCTCTGGGGGCACCATGGCTCCCCTGATTGTTTCCTCTCCCGGCTCTGATGAGCCCCCTTTCTGTCTTGAGCATTTCTGAGATAGAAAATAAATATATGCTCAGGCTGGGCTGGATCGCAGTCCTCCTGTGAAAGATATGCTCCACCAGACCTGGTCCTCTCTAGCTGGGATGGTAGACATGTGGCACCATGCTCAGTCATTGGTTTTGATGGATTATCCCAAACTCAGTGAACAGCAGCCGATTCTTGACCACATGTGAAGCTCTTGGTATGGCCTCAACCATTGGACCTGATTCTCCTCACAGGACAGTTGTGAGGAAACAAGGGATTTATACAGACAGAACTCTGGAGAATGGCTAGGCAGAGAGGGAGCGACCTTCAGATATGTTTTTGGCAATTCTGTGAGCATATGACAGGAAGATACCAGAAAGGGCTCAAGTGGGGCCTGTTATTAATCGTACCACAGGTGTGGGATTATGAACTGAAACATGGCTCTCTTTCATTATTGCCCTATCCCAATGAGGAAGGGGATCCTTCACTTTGTTCAGTTTTGCAGCTGGGGAAATCGAGGCACAGAGAAGCCAGGTGACCTACTTATGACTTCAAGTTCAAAGGCAGCTCGGCCTGACTTCTCTACCATGCTCCCTAGGACAATGGGCGCTATTCAGTCCACTTCTTGTGGTGGGAAGTCCACTTTCTTTCAGTCGTGGGTGTGGAACTCTAGGATTGGGCACTGTTCCTGAGCTCCTCAGCTCAAGGCTAGCACTTTATCACTTGAGCCCACATTGCCACTTCCAGTTTTCTGGTGGTTCTTTGGAGATAAGATTCTCACAGATGTTCCTGCCTGGGCTGTCTATGAACCATGATTCTCATATCTCAGCCTCCTGTTTAATTAGGATTAGAGTTCTAAGCCACTGGCACCGGATTTAACTATAATGCTGGTTCACTTTCTCTCTCTCTCTCTCTCTCTCTCTCCCTCTCTCTCTCTCTCTCTCTTTCTGTCTCTCTGTCTCTCTGTCTCTCTCTCTCTGGAACTGATTGAATGGGTGCTGTAGGAGGTGGTCCAACATCCCCAGGTTGCTGGACCCCAAGATAGCCTACTCATTCTGGTTCTGGAAGTGGGCTGTGGGTCAGGAATGGTCTCACTCAGCGTGTTGATACATCGCCATGAGGTAAGCCCTCTGTGCCCTTGTTAGACTGTGAGGGTTATTCATTGTCCAAGTAGCCTTACTGGATTTATTTTATTGTATTCTTTTCTACATCATTTTCTAGCACCTGGCCAATATTATGGTACATATTTATGGAATGAAAATATAATATCAAATTAAGAAAGTCATTTAGGGTTCTGGGAATGTGGCTTCATGATACGGTGATTGCCTAGCATGCATGAAACCCTGAGTTCAATTCCTCTGTACCACATAAACAGAAAAACACTGGAAGTGGTGTTGTGCCTCAAGTGGTAGAGTGATAGGCGTGAGCAAAAAAAATAAATAAATTCAGGAATTATTCCCTAGCCCTGAGTTTAAGCCCCTTGACTAGCAAAAACAAAAAACTAAACAAAACCAAAAAAACATTTAGATAGTAAATACAAAATAAGGAACCCATACTCGGAATATATAATTGCTCCTGCCATACTGACTCCTGACAATAGTCCCTAATTCATGTACTTTACTTATATTAGGATATTGCGTTGAAAAAAAAAGTTTTGTTCATTAGGTCACAGCAATTAATGGCTTGAATGTGCTTAGATGTCAGGTGAAGATTCATTCTGGAAATTCAAAGACTCCAGGTTTTTTGGGGGGGAGGGTCAGATTGTGGGGCTTGAACTCTGGGCCTGGGCGCTGTCCCTCAGCTCTTCAGCTCAAGGTTAGTGCTCTACCACCTGAGCCACAGCGCCACTTCTGGCTTTTTCTTTTCGCTTATGTAGTGCTGAGGAATCGAACCCAGGGCCTCATGCATGCAAAGCAAACACTTTACCACTGAGCCACATTCCCAGCCCAAAGACTCCAGGTTTTTGAATGGTCACTGCTAATCACAATGAGAAGGGTAGTCTAAGTGAGATTTGGAAATAGTTTTGGTCATTTATGGCATCAAAACGGCAGAGGCAATTTAACAGTTGTGACAGAAGAGAAGGCATAATTCCAGAGTTAATGAATAAAGGACAGTAACTAAGGTATACCAGAAATCATTTTAGAGAACCATTTTTGGTTATTGAACAAATAGTTATCAACTAGTTTTATTCCTCAATGCCTTTAGCATTCTAAATTTCTTAGGCTATTTCTTAATTTCTGTGTAATCAATGTATCTCCTTCTGTGCTGTTCTTTCATATCTTATCTTCTTTGCTTTCTAAAAATCTGTCTTTCTGTATTTCTCTATGAACATTTCCTGATACTAAATACGCCTACACAGATGGCAGAGGATGCAAATGTAAGGGTCCCATAGCTCATGAGTCATTAATGAAACAACATGGAAAGGAGGACATATTTATTGCTACCTCAAATTTTCTGTAAAGCTGCAATGCCATCATTTGATTCAAATTTCCATTATTTGTCTACATAGTGTCATTCAGTGCACATAATGGCAAATATGAGGTGGGTGCTGGTGGTTCATGCCTGTAATCCTAGCTAATCAGGAGGTTGAGACCAGAGGATTGTGGTTCAAGGCCAGCCTGGTCAGGAATGTTCATGAGACCCTTATCTTCAATTAACCACCAGAAACCCGGAAGTGGTGCTGTAGCTTAAGAGGTAGAGCGCTCAACTTGAGCTGAAGAGCTGAGGGAATGCGCCTAGGATCAAGCCTGACAACCAACAAAAAGTGCAAATATTACCTTAAGTTTCCCCAAAAGGAAGGACAAGATCAATAATCTTCTCAAGCAGAAAAAATAATTTCAAAATGATTCAGTGCACCTACTTTTGCTGAGTTATTTAAGTTATGGCTTCTTTGCTAGACATATTTTCTTCCTTTGAAAATTGTCAAATATTAGCTTTACAATAAACTTCATCTAATATTTCTTGTTTCAAAAGAGAAGTCTAGGCAATTGATATCACTTAGCTTTCTTACTATCTTAATTCAAAGCCAAACCAGGCAGTTGAGTCTGTCAAACTTTTATTAAAAATTGAACACCAAAAAAACAGAAGTGGAGTTTTGGCTCAAGCAGTAGAGTACTAGCTTTGGGGGCAGGTGGGCAGGAAATACAACTGTTCAGGGACAGGATTCAGCCTCTGGATTAAATCCCCAGAACCAGCACAAACTAAACAAACAAGCAAACAAAAATCCCAGATACTTCTTTGGGAAATATCTTAAAGGTGTACTGTTCAGAGAAGAGGGTCCTTTTGTTGATCATATTCACTGGATCCTGCTTTTTTGGAATCCTCATTGCTCTGGAGAACTCAGGACCAGAACAAAGGAATTGATAACTGACTTCTGCATCAAGAGAATCATCTCAGGGATGAAATATCCATCCATAAGACACTTTAAAACCTCCATGTCTTTGTTCCTTTGCAGGAGAACACTTTTAAAACAACATTATTTCCTTTTGTTCTATGCTGGCCTTCAAATGGTTCATTATTTCCTTTTGTAATACTCTCAACTAGAAGTTTACAGAAAACTTTTATATGAGTAAAGAACACACTCTGAAAAGCCAGGGATAGAGTTTCCTTCAAGCCTTGGGATACTTTTCCTGTACAGTAAAAAGGAAAGCACAAGATAATTTGAACTTTGTTCTTCCTCTATGTTCCATTCCTCTCTTGGGGTCATTTTCCACATCCAGTAACAGTTACTTCCAGTAACAATCGATTGTGCTGCTTGAGGTATAATGAATGTTTTCTGGCTTCACTGAAATAACACTAGGACACTTTGGACCTGAGGTAACACATGTTTCAGAGACAATTTAATAAAGAGAAAATGTGAAATTTATATTGCTTATAAATACATTATACATGAGTACATTGAGCTCAAACTTTGTAAGTTCTCTGTGAATTAAGGGAATTTTAAATGGGAAGAAGGCTTTCAGAACATTCTTTTTGTGAGTGTACGTGCTGTTCATAATTTCCCAAGTGTACATGAGCTAACAGTAAGGGAAACAATAGCAATAATAGGAGAAAGAGAAGTTCTGAGTTTAAGTATAAGGGTTCAATACAGTATAGAAGACTACAAATAAGACAACATTGAAACAATAAAGCCAAGTCCAGTATGTAGATTTATGGGAGTGATATACAGAAAGGAAGACTCCTACGTGGAACATGAAGTATGAGGCCATTCTCATTCTAAATCATGTTTGCTAATCATGCAACTTTGTAGAAAGTAGAATGGAAGAATAATCCTGTTTCCAAAGCAAGTCAGATATAAGCAAGGCAAGCGCCCTACCACTGAGCCACCTTTCCAGCCCTAGCTTTTTTCTTTAAATAGTTAATTGCTTTTTAAAGTTTATCTGCTTATTTAACCTAGGAAATCAAAAGTTAATATTTGTTTTTTTTGGTGAAATTTGAAACTAGGCAATTAAAAGCACTCATTGTCCTCAAATTGAACATTTGAAATTATTAAAACTTTGTTCATATGTTTTAGTGGTCAGAAATTTGAGCCACGCATGAGAGCTCATAGTTGTAATGTTAGCTATTAGGTCTTGACTGATACAGAGAGAATTATGATTTGAAGCTAGCCCAGGGAAACATTCACAATATTGGATCTCAATCAATATCTGAACCCAATGCATTGTGCTTTATATTTTATCTACTCAGAAAAGGTAAAAAGAAGGATAGTGGACCATGCTGGCCAGGTCATAAACAGAAAACCCTGCCATAAAAATGGATAAAGCAGGGTTGGGAAGGTGGCTCAGTGGTAGAGCGCTTGCCTTGCATGCATGAAGCCCTGTGTACCATTCCTCAGCATCACATAAGCAGAATAAAAAAATACTGGAAGTGGAACTTTGGCTCAAGTGGTAGAGTGCTATACTTGAGCTGAAGAGCTGAGGGACAGTGTCCAGGCCCAAAGTTGAGCCCCCCCCCAAAAAAACATAAGGCTAAAGCAGAGCTGGGTGCAGGTGGCTCATGCCTGTAATCTTAGCTACTCAGGAGGTTGAGATCTGAAGATGACAGTTCAATGCCAGTCTAGGCAGAAAAGTCTGTGAGACTCTTATTTCCATTAAACCACCAGAAAATCAGAAGTGGCACTGTGGCTCAAACAGTAGATCACTTGCCATGAGCTGAAGAGTACAATGACAGTCTCCAGGCCCAGACCACATGACCAACAAATCAAAAGTGACTAAAGCAAAAAGAGCAGGCGTGTGGCTCATTTTTAGAGGACCTACCTTAAGTGCATGAATCCCTTAATTTAACTGCTAGTATAGAAAGGAGGAAAGGCTATGAAGAAAAGAAGTAAGGGAGGAATTATGATATAATCAAATACTAGAATGTAAGTATTAAATAAAGGCATTACAAGTATTTTATATGAAAATATACTGATTGTTTACTAAAAGGAAAATTATAAAATGTGGAATTCAGGCTGAAATACATCTACAATTTTTGTTTTTTTGTAAAATGATACTTATGTGCCCCTTTAGTTTAAAAGTAGAAATAAGTTTAAAACAATATGAGTGGTTAGAACTGAATCATTATTTCTTATCACTTTTTCTGCTATATTCACCACTTACAAAATCGAAACAATGTTGATCACTTTAATTATTAATTCATTAATGTAATCTTTCATCTTTAGTATATAGTCTATTGTGCACATCATTTAAATGTCTGAACTATTTTTTTGTTTGTTTTTATCCATCATGGATCTTAAACTCTGGCCTGGGCATTGTCCCTTAGCTCTTCACCTCAAGGCTAGCAGCTACCACTTGAGGAACAATGCCACTTCTGGCTTTTTCTGCTTATGTGGTACTGAGTAATTGAACCCAAAGGTTCAACATGCAAGGCAAGCACTCTAGCACTGAGCCAACATCCCAGCCCTGATTTCTATTTTTCCTTCAGACATGGGACTTGAACACAGGGCATGGGTATTGTCCCAGAACTCCTTTGCTCAATGCTAGTACTCTACCCTACCAGTTTAAACCACAGTGTCATTTCTTGTTTTTTAGTGGTTAATTGGAAATAGCAGTCTCATGGGAACTTTTCTGCCCAGGTTGTCTTTAAACCACCATATTCATTTCTCAGCCTCCTGAAAAGGTAGGATTACAGGCATGAGCCACCTGAACCCAACTGCTCATTTTTTAAAAAAAATGTTATATGTTTAGTTCCCCCTCAAATACATACGAAGTGAGATGCAAATTAACTTTAGATACACCACCAATTGAGGATGTTGAGATTACAAGTGATTGCAATTTTTTTACATTTTTTTATATGTGGGGCTTGAACTCAGGGCCTGGGGGCAGTCCCTGTTCTTTTGTGCTCAAGGCTATCACTCTACCAGTTTGAGTCAGTGCCCCTTCTGGTTTCTTGCTAACCAGATTATGAGATAATGGTTTCACAGACTTTCTTACCCAGGTTGTCTTTAAAACTCAATTATCATATCTCAGCCTCCTGTGGTGCTACGATTACAGGCATGAACCACTGGCACCAGCTTTTTTAAAAAGGGACAACAATTCATAAGTCAGAAGCCTTGACTCATGCCTATAATACTACCTACTCCAGAGGCTGAGATCTGAAGATGATGATTTGAATCTAGCGGTGCAAAAACGTCTCTGTGAATCTTTTATCTCCCATAAACTGTTCAAGAAGATCTTGAAGTGAAGCTTTGGCTCAAGTGGTAGAGTGTATTCTTGAATAAAAAAGAAGCTCAGGGATAGCACCTAGATCCTGCGATCAAACTCCATTTCTTACACACACACACACACACACACACACACACACACACACACACACACACAAACCAAAAAGTAAATAGAAAATATGAAGAAATCAATGAAAAATTTGAATATTGTAAGGACTTTTGGGTTTAGAGGTATGACTCAGTTGGTAGGACAATAGATATTGATTGAAACTATCAGATACCAAGGACATAAAAAAAGAATTATCTGCTCTGTATTTTCCTATTCTCATATGTTCTCATTTGGGAACCCTCTTCTTTTAAAAAAAATTGTTTTAGCGGTGATATAGAGCAGGGTTACCTTTCTGTTCCCACAATCTCTTCCATACCCTCCCTCCCATCTTGACCCTCGACTTGCATGGTTCACTTTCATCAATGTCCAGTACAGCCAGAGGGCTCTGGTGCTGCATTTTTTGCACCCACTTCCCACTAATTCTGTGTCCTTCCCCCATCTTCCCTGTATATTAGGTGAAGAATACAGATTCATCAGAAAATGAAAAGACAAATTAAGAAAGGTTCCTTTGTTTCCTTATCATTGCAATTCAATTCTCTCTCTCTCTCTCTCTCTCTCTCTCTCTCTCTCTCTCTCTCTATATATATATATATATATATATATATATATATATATATATATAGTATTATATAGAAAAGGTGCTTGGGTATTACAACTTTGTGATTTTCTCCAAATGCTTCCTCTTCTGTTCTTACTGTAAATGATGCCTAGAGTCCTGTACAGTATGTCATATCCCATTGTGTTTTAAACCTTTCTTCCACATATCAGGGGAACAGGTACCATTTGTCAATTTGATGTTCTCTTAACTTTCTTAACATGATTTATTCTAGTGTCTCCATTTCCCTGCAAATGACATTATTTTATCCTTTCTAATGGCTCTGTAAAATTTCATTGTATATAGATGGCATAATTATTGGTTCCATTCATTTATTGTGGGGCATCTGGGTTGTATACATTTCTTGTCACTGTGAATTGAGCAGCAAGGAACATGGTTGTACAAATGTCCTTGCCATTTTCTAATTTCTCCACTTCCCCACCAACATTTGTTGTCTAATTCAAGATATTTGGATAAGATGGTATCTCAGGATTACTTTGATTTATATTTTCTTTATGGCCAGGGATGATGAACCTTTTCCTGATATGTTTCTTTGCTATTCTTACCTCTTCTTATGAGAAGTCTCTCCTTAGCTCCTCTGCCCATTTGGTGATTGGTTTATTAGTTTGCGGAGGAGTTGTTCCTTGAGATCCATGTATACATTGAAAATTAGCCCTTTGTCTGATGCATTGCAGGTAAATATCTTTTCCCAATTTGTTGGCTGTCTTTTTAATTTAGTGGCTATGTCTCTAGCCTGTGTAGGTTTTTTCTTTGGTGTAGTCCCATTTGTGGGGTCTCTTTCCTATCTATTATGCCCCTGGGATTCTATTCAGGAAGTTCCTGCCAGTATCTATAAGTTCTTTTTTTAATTATTATTTTAATGGTAAAAACTTTATTTACTTTTATAAATACATCGCAAGGCAAAACTTTTCAAAAAATACTTTCCCCCCCAAAAAACTAAAAAAATAAAGGAAAGCTCGTAATAAGTAGGCAGACTATCTTGAGGCCTCTTTTTGTTCTTAAGGAGAGCTCTCTGCAGTGTAGGACAGGACAATCGCCACACACCCAACGCTGCCATGGGTTTGGCCTTGGGGAGAGAAAAGCCCAGCCTGGACTGAGTGTCCTCTCCTGGTCACGGCCATAGTGACACCTTCCAGTATCTAACACTGTCTAGGATTATCTAGTATGGATCCTATTATAGTTGGGCTATGCTGTATACAATGTTAACTATTGAGAACATATAACTCTCTCTGCATATATGTGTGAATTGTAAAGTATAAGTTGGACTCCAAGTTCAACAAACACAAGTTATTCTCTATGTGCTCCCAGTGTCCCTATGAGGCTTCTCAACAAGCTGTTCATCTTTCCTGTTTAGATAACATTAAACACCATTGTTTTGTTAGGTCAAGAATAAAGATGAGGGGTGAAAATAAACCTTTGCCTTTAAATAGTTTATTATCCTCAACCCCAAACTAGGAGTTAAATTAGAAAACATTTTGTTGTTGTTGTCTCCAGAGCGATTACTCCATTACTGGTGAAGTGTTGGGTATACTCCCAGCCTCCTCCATGCCCTGCTGGACCACAGCCAAGGCCACCCTGGGCCTTCCACTGGGCTCCATTCTTGAAAAGCTGCCTAATGGAGGGAAGTCAGAAAGATCTGCATTTACAAGTTTTCCAAAATGTGCTAGAACTTTTTTGGTCAGTTTTATAGAACTTTCTTGGTCAGTTATATTCCACCTCAATGTCTCCAGTATTTTCCAAGCAGATCAAGTCACTTGCAGATAATGAAGAAACTTTGTGGCCCAGGGGTCCATGCCTTGGAATCAGATAGTTCCAGGAGGGCCAGGGGTCTCTTGTATGGTAGAGATGTCCTGTCCAGGTGACTGGAGTTTCTGACTTTCCTGTTCTCCATGAGGCCTGAGCAGGGCGGAGGGCAAAGAGGTGTCTTCTACAATAGCCACTGAAGTGAGGGAGGCAGAAGGTCAGCTGTTCCAATGGGCAGATGTGGAGAGGATTCTAGAAGGGGATCAAATCTGATGCTTTGGGCAGGAGTATCAGTTATTTTTACAGAAAGCAACAGAGAAATTAATTTTCTTTTCTGACTACTGAAAAGTGGAAAGATGCTCAAGTTTACCATTTAAAGGAACAATAGACATTTCAAAAATCTCTGTCTAAACTTTGGTTTTCTTAAAAAAATAACACACACACAAAACCAAGTCATCACAAAAAGAAATATAAGTTAAGACTGTAGGCAGGTGCTGTTCTGTCCGTGGCAGTCTTTTGTGCAAAGTAAGGCGTATTGGAGCTCCAATTTAACTGATGCAGTGGGGTTTACTGCCTCTGCATGCCGAGGCAGTGCACGCCATCGGTGCCCTTGCTCTTGAAGCCTGAGAGGGGCTGACCATACTTGTCCACGCACCAGCAGAAGTCCCGCTTTCTGCCTTTGGAGTGGCTACACTGCTTCTTATAAAATCCTTTCTTGTCCCAGTTGGGGATGTGCACACCCCTGGGACTCAGCACATTGAGGAACTTCAGGTGATTCAGGGTGTCTTCCATCTCTCTAAGGCAGGGACCATAGTCTGTCTCCCGTTTGGACTCCGAGGAGAAGGTCTGGGTGTCCATGCTCTGGGACTCATAGTCAACTTTATAGCGCTGGTTGTCCTTCGCGTGACCTTTCTTGATGGTGTCCAGCTTTGAGTGAATGGAATGGAACTTGGAGTCAGGCGCCCTATGTGTGCTGGGCAGGGCATGGCTCTCCACGCTCCCTGTGCCTCGGTCCTTCTCCGACTCACTAGTATTTCCTGAGGCGGAGGGCACCAGCAGCAGGTAAGCCTCAGCTGGCCGGGATGCTGGCATTGGGGGAGAACCTGCAGCCGTCCAGTAGCGCCTGCAGTGGGCACGGCTTGCCCAGTGGCAGCTGGCAGCTGAGCCCCTAGCTGCAGCTGCAGCGTTCGGTGTAGACACCACACGGCTGGCCCTTGCGCAGAGCACATGTCAGGCAGCAGGCATAGCCTGGCTCAGGCACCAGATCGGCATACCCCTGCACTGAACCAGCGCGTTGGCATCACAGGGCTCTCAGCGTAAGATGGGACCCTCGTCACCGGCGGCCTGAGGAACAGAGCCAGGACAGTGAGCAGAGCTGCCCAGAGTGTGGGGCGCCGCTCGATCCATGGCGCCTGTCGCAGGGGCCAACTGGAGTAAGCGGTTACTGGGTCTAGGCAGGCGGTGTGAGATTGCAGGATCTGGAGCGCAACTACTGGTGCTCGGCGTGCAGCTGCCCAGCTCGCACCTCAATACCTATAAGTTCTAATATCACCCTTTTTCTGTGTTATAGTAGTTTGGCTGATTTTAATATAGTTAATCTATTTTGAGTTGATGTTAGTGCAAGCAGAGATCCACTTCTAGTTTTCTGCCTGTGGATGTCCAGTTTTCCCAACACCAATAGTTGAAGAGGCTATGATGTGTGTGTATGTGTGTGTGTGTGTGTGTCTGTGTGTCTGTGTGTGTTGGTCGTGGGGCTTGAACTCTGGGCCTCGGAGCTACCCCTTTGCATTTCATCTCCAGGCTAGTACTTGAACCACAGTTCCACTTCCCATTTTCTTCAGGTTTATTGGAGCTAAGAGTCTCATGGACTTCCCTGGCCCTGCTGGCTTTCAACAACCATCCTCAGATCTCAGCCTTCTGAGTAGCTAGATTAAAGGCATGAGCCACAGGCACCCAGCAAGGCTATGTTTTTTCCACATTACATCTTTCGCTCTTTTGTCCAATATCAGATGATTGTAAGTATGTAGTTTTATTTCTGGGTCTTTTCATCTTTTCTAATACGTTTTTTATTGTAAAAATAATGTAGAAAGAATTACAGTTACATAAAGTAGGTAATGAGTTCATTTCCTCTTAAGCATTGTTACTTCCTCCTTTGTTTTTCCCCTACCATCCCTACCCTTCCACCTCGACAACTACTCCTTTCCATCCCACCTCCCCACTCCCTGCATAAATTGTAAAGTATGTTTTTGAACATAGTGTCTTGATCTCATTGTTAAAATGGGTCAAACTGCATCCCTAGTTAAGCATTTGTTTTTTCCCTTCTCCCCCCATAGCTAGAGAAATGTATATACAAGATACAGGGCATCGACATCAAAAAAAAAAAAAGAAAAAACACACACACATAACATAGGTTACAAGATTGGGTCGAAGAATGATGATTGTTGACTTAATTTGATAAGTATTCTATAGCTTTTAATGGTAAGCCTTATTAACTCAAAGGGGGAGCAAAATCATTCAGAATAGTGGAATGTGGCTACCACTCATTTGATGTGTGTGGATAGATCATGATTAATCAAAATATATCTATTAATTCCCAGTGGTAGACTGCTATGCTAACTGGGAGGAGACTTTGTTAATGCCAGGCATTTGAATACTGGTAATGAAGCAGAATATGAGGGGAGAGCATATGCTAAGGATGTAACTTCCTAGGCTCATTCTAAATACATTGAAGTAGAATGCTAAGTGCTGATCGACTGAGCACCAAATTTTATTTGTTGACTTCTTTGTTTTGTGAAGTCCAGGGATTTGAACCTAGAGCCTGGGTGCTGTCCCTTAATTTTTTATCAAGGCTAGTGCTCTACCAGTTGAACACAGCTTCATGTCCATAATTTTGGTGTTTAATTGGAGATCAGTCTTTCCAAATTTCCTCTTTGGGCTTGCTTCAAACCTGATGCTCAGGTATCAGCCTCCCGAGTAGCTAGCATTCCAGTTGTGAGCCACCAGAGCCTGGCTAGAATCACATTTTAAAAGTATATAGGTGAATCAGATGTGTCTAGGTACTATTTGAGCACTTTGGTTCCAGTGGGTCATGTCAGATTTAGAATAACATCAGAATTTTTCTCCTTGTAACTCGCAGCATCCAATATCTATATAATTTATTCTGATCTTCATGTCTGATCTTTTTTTCTTCGTTGTACCTTTTTTTTCTTACTTCACAAGCAAGCACATCAGTGATGTTTTCCTTTTCTGAAGCAAGTTACGTCCTTTCCCATCACTGAGGGATGTAGTTGCTGCTCTTACTGCCTGGAGTATCTGCTTCTAGTTAATTGCATGGATGATGGCTCTCAGGTTAACTATCTCCTCCTCAGGGATATCTCCTCACATACCCGCTGTGAAATTGTTGCCACAAAACTACCAATGTCGTCTCTGATTTACAAAAATTATCATTATGATTTCTGGTTTTCTTTTCAGCATGAAATTGATGAGGAGAGAGCCACATTCACTTGTTTCTCCAACACGTATAATAGTGCCTGGTCCTTAGTGCTCAGGAGCCTTGCATGGGGATCAGCCTTCTCCAGCTCAATTTATCCTAGATTCTGGTCAGGACAGCTCTTGAAGCTGATATCTGGTGGCTAGCAGTCATTCCCTCTCATTCTTTGTGCCTTTCTGTGTTGCTGAGTCCACTTCAGAGAAAGATCAGTGCCTGACACCTATTTGCTGTTATGGAAAGATGGCTATGACACCATACAATTTATGGGCATTGTTTTGTGAAGCTGTGTGCGGAGACGCATCCCCACACAAGTTCTCAAAGGCAAGTGTCTCCCATGCCCAGGAGTGCATTCCACAACTCAGCATCCAAACTATCACCTACTCCCTAATGCACTCAGTGAATATTCCCATTTCCATTAAACAAAGAAAAATCAAGATATGCCTTTCATGATTTGTCATTGAATTACTGAAACAAAGTATATAATTTGGGGGCTGGAAAGGTGGCTCAGTGGTAGAGTGCTTGCCTTGCATGCATGAGGCTCTGGGTTCGATTCCTCAGAACCACATAAGCAAAAAGAAAATAAGCTAGAAGTGGCCCTGTAGCTCAAGTGGTAGAGCACTAGCCTTGAGCTGAAGAGTTGAGGGATAGCACTCAGGCCCAGAGTTCAAGCTGACAACTGGGCACCACCCAAAAGTATATAATTTTATGTATTTGTAAGTCTTTGTCCATCTGTCTTGAGCCCTTGACATATTTCTATGTGTTTGCAGCTTGGGAAGGGAAATAAGGTTTAATTCAGGATAGTCAAAAACATTTTGGGAGGGAATGCCAACTTTCCATCTGATGTTCTACAGATGTCCATCTTGGCACAGGAACTGAGTAGACTGTCATAGCATAAGAGGCTTGTCCTGACTTCTACTGACTTTCCTCTGGGGTCACAGAGTGTGATCCAACTGCATACGTGTCGCTTGGCTACACTCGAGGGACCAGGTCTCCTCTGAAAATCTAATGGCATGGGAGTAAGAGAAACTAAAACTCAGAACTCAGCTTCCCACATCACTAGGATTACAGGCCTGAGTCTCATATACTAACTCATAACCGCCTTTTTATACATCGTGTAGCCTGTTTCATTATATTCACCTCATAGACAGATATACAAATATATGTTTATATTTATTCATCTATTTATAATCAGTGTTATATCTAGAAACACAAAAATATGTATTCATATAATTATAATCAAAGTTATATTACCGCTTTCCCCAATAATGTTTTACACTAATATTATGTGAAAAAAGTACTTAAGATTGAAAAAGTTAAAAGCCCTTGTAGTATGAAAAATCATATTCGATCTTATACATCATATAATATACTATATAAAATGTAATGAATATAACATGTATTTCCATATAACTGATTTAATTGCTTCCTGATTTTGTTTGTCCATCTATGTAAACTTTCTTTCTTCTATTGATGATGGCTTATACTTTCCAGTGTCGATATTTCTTATGTATTTTGTCAAATATATTCAGCCCTAAGTAGAATTTTTATGTTAATGGAGCCAATTTTTTGTTCAATATTTCCTAAAGCACAATGAATATGTACACAGACTTGAGCTCACTGTTGGAAGAAAGTCCCACATGCCAGTATAAGTATTGTAGCATATGTCCCAATTGACAGAACAGCTTTCTAGGTCATCTGATCTGGTATGTCCTAGATCTGTTGTAGCCATCTTATCACCACATGCAGGCATGGCCTGGCTTCCTTGCAACTCCCTGTGCATTTAACCATTCCCTTTATATCCAGTAGGCTCTCTTGTTCATCCCCCTGTCACTCTGTTTTCCCACACACAAAACACATGTGCATGGTGCTTTACATTGTAGGTTGAAAAAGAAAAACACATTTAAGGCTCATGAATTGTATAACATAACATAAACATTGACATTTTAATAACGTTAGAAAAATAACTAGAATGATCATTTTACAACAATCAGGACCAAAAAGAAATATAAAGATTTTCTAAATAAGGACGGAAGCAATCTCTAAATCTGGATTGTCTTCTAAGTTGCCTTCAGACACAAATTCTGCCTCAGAGTCCTCAAAATGATCTACTTCCTCATTAAAGGCAGTATTTTCTTCCTGAGTCTAGGGAGGGACAGATCTTATTTCTCAACTGGAAATTGGATCCCCAGCAGAAGGACAGATTGGTCTGGATATTCTGTCAGAACAGATTCCCTTTCCTCAACTGAATCTAGACTTTGGACCTAACTTATTGGTTTTCCTGAACATAGACTGGGGTCATTTTCCATTAGCACATATTTACCCTGCACTCCAAGACCAAAACATTTTTTACTGGTTTGGATGTGATCTAGGTGAATTGTGAACATCAATGGAAGACATTCTGGATCATCTTCTTCCTTGGTGGTATGTGCAGGCACACCTACATAACATGTGGAGTTCAGAACCAGTGGGATGTCCACAGGACTCAAAACCTAGTTGGGTCTTTCTACACATTGAAAAAAGACTCTATGTTCACATGCTTTCTGGAGTCCAGTGTTGGCTTCCAATCTCCATCAGTCACCATAGGCGACATCACTGATGGGTTCTTTATCTGGAGTTCAGCAGGAAGTTCTCTACAGTGACACAAACATAAGAATGGAAACAGGTACAGGAGTCTTAGAGTACACTCTAGAAGTTAAAGTGTGACTAAACTTCTATGAGGATTTAGTAGGAGAAGCTGTAGAACTTGAGTTTGGACTGAACACTGATGAGAAGGTAGGGTGTTTCTAATGAGTGGTTATGTCCAAGTTCTTTTAAAAAGGGAACAGACATTACCCGGCATAGAACATCCATAAAAGGACATTTTGCCAAGCTGGGTAGTACAAAGGGCTCTTGGCCAAGCAGGCCCATCCCTTGAGACCTAGGATCTATCCCTACTCACAAGCTCTAAGGCATCTAAACAAGGATTATTTACTCTTTTTCTTGGTCTCACAGGCCATGCGTTGCTCCAGCTGGTCCAGAAGAATATGTAAGCAGAACAGCAAGTCTAAAGAGGGCATGTTGAGCTTGTCATACTGTGTAAGTTTTTGCAGGATGTCAAGTTTCTTGTGCTCATAAAAATCATCAGGGTAGATGTCCATCCAAATAGTTAAGATGGAACAATCGATGCTGTGGGCATATTGGTGACAAGGAAAATGAGAGTCTGCTATCTCCATCCTGAGCCTTCTACTATAGACCCTTTCTGGCAGGACTAGAATGTTGGGAAGTGGGAAGAGACTCCTGGAAGCATAATGCTCCTCACAACCCACTTCTAGAAATTTCTAATACAATACTCCAAAATTCTCCCTGTGATGGGCAGAGAAAGTTGTTTCCCCACTGTATCTGACTTGCTACACACAACCCTCCCTGTCATCAAGGGATTGTGATCCATGCTGGGCTGGTCATAAACAGAAAACCCTGTCATAAAAATGGCTAAAGCAGCACTGAGCGCAGGTGGCTCATGCTTTTAATCTTAGCTATTCAGGAGGCTGAGATTTGAAGATCCCAGTTCAAAGCAAATCTAGGCAGGAAAGTGTGTGAGACTCCTATCTCAATAATCCACAAGAAAACTAGAAGCGGCACTGTGGCTGAAACAGTAGAGCACTCGCCTTGAGCTGAAGTGTGCAGGGACAGTGTCCAGGTGCAGAGTTCAAACCACATGACCAACAAAAACAAAAGTGACTAAAGCGAAAAGAGCAGGTGTATGGCTCACTTTGTAGAGCACCTACCTAAAATGCATGAAGCCCTGAGTTTAATTGCTAGGATTGAAAGGAGGAAAGGATATGAAGGAATGGAAAGAAGAAAAGAAGGAAAGGAGGAATTTTGATATAACCAAATACTGGAAAGATGTGAAGTATTAAATAAAGGTATCACAGCTATTTTATATGAAAAGATACTGATTGTTTACTAAAAGGCAAATTATAGAATGTGGAATTCAGGCTAAAATACATGTACAATTTTGTTTTTCTGTAAAGTGATACATGCCTCTTTAGTTTAAAAGTAGTAAATGAGGTTAAAAAATGGAAGAGTTGTTAGAAATGAATCATTTCTTATCACTTTTTCTGCTACATTCATCACCTACAAAATTGAAACAATGTTCATCATTTTAATTATTATTTTATTAATTTAATCTTTCATCTTTAGTGTATAGTCTATTGTGCACATCGTTTGTTTAAACTCTTTTTTTGTTTGTTTTTTTGTCCATCATGGGTCCTGAACTCTGGGCCTGGGCACTGTCCATTAGCTCTTCACCTCAAAGATATCACTCTACCACTTGAACCACAGTGCCACTTCTGGCTTTTCTGCTTATGGGTACTTAGAAATCGAACCCAAAGGCTCATACATGCAAGGCAAGCACTCTACCACTTAGCCAACTTCCCAGCCCTGAAATCTTTATTTTTTCCTTCAGACATGGGGCTTGAATACAGGGCATGGGTGCTGTCCCAGAGCTTCTTTGCTCAAGGTTAGTACTGTACCATACAAGTTTAAACCATAGTGCCATTCTTGTTTTTTAGTGGTTAATTGGAAATAGCAGTCTCATGGGAACATTTCTGCCCAGGGCTGGCTTTAAACCACCATCCTCATTTCTCAGCCTCCTGAGAAGATAGGATTACAGGCGTGAGCCACCTGTACACTTGTGCTCATTTTTTTTTCCTTTTAACTGTTACATAAGTTTAGTTCCCCCACCGATATACGTGCAAACTGAGATGCAAATTGGCTGAAATTACAAATGATGGCAAATTGTTTTTAACGTTTTTTTTAACATGAGACGCTTGAACTTAGGGCCTGGTTGAAATCGCTGTTCTCTTGTGCTCAAGGCTATCACTCTACTAGTTTGGCCCACAGTGCTCCTTTTAGTCTCTTGGTAACCAGTTAATGAGATAATAGTCTCACAGACCTTCTTACCCAGACTGTTATTAATCTTCGATTATCAGATCTCAGCCACCTGAGTTGTTATGATTATAGGCATGAGTCACTGGCACCAGTTTTTTAAAAAGCAACAACAGATTACTTTAGGGGAGGATGGAGGAGGAGAAGCTAGAGGCTAAAGAAGCTCTCACATAGAAAATAGTTGTAGTGTTCCAGTTAAGAGTCCTAGCCAGAGAATTACGAAGTGTGCCATCACAGTACAGAGAGTTTGGCCAGAGAGGGAAAATCCAGTCAAGGAAACAGATCTGAGCACTTGCCATTAGCTGCAGCTGTGGTGGTTGTGGCAACCGCAGCAGCCGAGCCACCAAAAGAACTACACAGAGTCTGGGACAATGGTGCCAGACACAGCAGGTGAAGGGATTCTACTTCAAACCAGAAAGAACTGACAAGTAGCAGATATCTTCATCCTGCAGATCACAGACCAGAGACAACCCAGGAACCAAGACTCCAGCATAAGTAGAATCCTGACATACTCACTCCTTCTCAGGGAGCAGAGGAGGGAAGGCCACCCTTCCCGCCCTCACCCCCGGAGATCTCCATATTTGATATTGAAAAGGCCCAGCTGAGCAGCTAGTTCCAACTCAGGCCTTGCCTTGGGAAAAAAAACAAAAGAGTCATTTATGAGGTCACAGGCACCTGACTTGAACTGCCAGGCTCAGCTCCTCCTTAGGAAAAGTCACCCAGCCCAGGCAGACAAAGCTCTGCCCCGAGGGGAGTGACTTTCTTCACTGGGTAAACAGAGCCAGAGGCTGCCCCTCCCTACAGCAGCCTAAACAATCAAGTGAAATTCAGTGAACATAAACCCTGAGAATGGCTCCAGGCTGGGCTCCCTGAGTGTCTCAGAAGCTACCCCTCAGGGAAAAGGTACAATTTGCTGAAAGGGCTCAACTCTACCCAGAACCTAGCCTCATCACAGCATCTTCAAATTAGAGGAAACAGCCATCTCCCGCTTTTGTGAAACTCAAAGCAGATCTCCCTCTCATTGAACTAGCCTGGGAGGAGGATCACAAAATCCTGAGCATATTTCTGCCTGCTAAAACAAATTGACTTAAGAAACCAATCATGCCACAGGGAAACCAAACACCACAAGCAGACTAGAGACTCCACCAAGAGACTGGTTACAGACACAGGGAGATACAGGATCTTCCCATCTACTTCTCCCCCCCCCCAAAAAAAAAGAACTCTTTTTTGTACCTTTTCTAATTTTTAGTTTAAAAAAATTGTTTTCTATTAATCTTTTTTTCTTCTCTCCTAATTTTTATTTTATGTGTGTGTGAGTGTGCTTTGTTTAAATCTCTAATGACCTTTTGGTCTTTTTTTCTTTTTTTTTTCATTCTTTTCATTTTTTCTTCTGTTTCCTTGTTTTTTGTGTGACTTATTTGCTATTCTGCTCATCCTCAGATATATGCCCGTCGTCAAATATTAGACCTTACCCCCATTGTATACTCACTTAATCAAGAATTTTATTACTCAACTCAAAACTTCTTAGCCTTAAATAATGTAATAGCAGTATTATCTCTTTAGGCTATATAATTTTTGAGAATTTTTAGTTTTTAGTTTTTCATGTCTCCTTTCTATCCTTCCCCTCCTGTCATCGTATCTTTTTCTTCTCTCAATACCACCTTAAACTTAGATAATTTTAAAGATTCATTTCATAAATTTAATATTTGTTTTTCCCATTTTTTTCTTGTCTGTTTTTTTCTCTCTCCTACTATTCTGTCCAATCCATTTCCCTCTTTGAGATTAGAACTCGGTTAAATTCACTCTCCTTTTACCTCTCCACATTCTTCTAATCCTATTTTTCCTCATATTTGTCCCTAAATATAGTAATTTCTGGTTTGCCAAATTCATCCTTGCTGTTGTTAGCCCATTAATCCAGAGTTGTTTGATGTTGAATAGATTGTATCTGTTGAACTAGATTATATCTGAGTCCTTTTGCCTGTGCAACTACAGGACTTTGGTTGATGCATGCCTTTGAAAAAATATTCTACCAGAAAATTGGTGTTACTTTCATATCAAATGGACAGAACAAGCCAGAGAAATACAAGAAAAATCCAAGTCCTGGTATCTCAACTCCCACTCATGATAACCAGTATTCCAGAGGAGAGTTCTCCAATAGCTCAATAAATATTACTGGGAAACATGGTGAATGAACAGATAGAAAACCTGCAAAGGACTCAGTGTGATCATGATAGGGAGAGAGCAGAAGTAAACCAAAGATCAATACAATAATCTCATGAGCATGGGGAAGCTACTCAAAGGTTGATACAGAAATGTTTGAACAGGTTGAGAACACTCAAAGAGAAATAAAGGAATTGTGTGAACAGGCTGAGAACTGTCAGAGAAATACAGGAATTGCATGAGCAGGCTGAAAAGAGACAAAGAGAATGTCAGGAATTGCGTGAACAGGCTGAGAACAGTCAAAGAGAACTACAGGAATTGCATGAACATGAGGAAGCTAATTAAAGAGTAATACAGGAATTGCAAGGGAGGGACGAGAATAAACAAAGATCAATAGAGGCATCCATGGAATCCATAAACAGACAGCTGAAAGAATTCAGGGAGACCACAAAGGGAATGCTGATTGGAACCCGAGAGAAGGAATGGGAGTATAAGGAAACCATAACCAAACAACTAAGTGATTTGAGAATAAGAATTGAACACCAAATTAAGGAAGTAAAGAAGTCCATACAAGATCTGAAACAAAGCTCCCAAAAAGAATTTGAAGTCATCAAAACTAAACAATTAGAAGGAAAATGAATGAAAAACAAAGAATAAAGCCTTGAGAGTAGGTTAGACCATGCAGAAGATCGAATTTCGGTGAATGATGACAGCCTAGATATTATAGAGAAAGAATGTACAACTATCCAAGACAAATCCAGAAATATGATAGATATATTCAGCAATTGGAAGACACCATCAGAAAGCCTAGTCTGAGAATAATGGGTGTAGAGGAGCACCTAGAGAGAGAAGATAATGGTCTAGGAAATTTGTTTAACAGGATCCTAGCAGAGAAATTCCCAAACATGCAAAAGGATAGGCCTATTCAGATACAAGAAACGTTTAGAACCCCAAATAGACCAGACAAGAGCAGGACATCCCACCATCACATTATAATATGCACAAGATCAATTCAGACCAAGGAAAAGATCCTTAAAGCTGTCAAGGAAAAAAGATCAATCATCTATGAAGGGGAAACAATTAGAATAACTTCATTTTTTTCAGCAGAGAAAATTAAAGCAAGAAGAGCCTGGGATGATGCATGCCATGACCTAAAGACGAAGGATGAACCACGAATAGTGTAAACAGCTAAATTCTCCTTCATAACCAAAGGTGAAATAAAAACCTTCCATAGCAAAGAAAAACTGAAAAAAAATATCTCCACCAAACTGGTCCTACAAAAGATACTTAAAGATGTCCTACACAGACAGAACTGACAATACCACAATAAAGGCAAAGAAACTGCATCCAAACTGAGAATCCAAAAACCATAGGAAGAACCAAGTTGCCACAGCACCCAAGAAGGTGGATAAAATGGCAGAAACTACCAAACACTTCTCAGTCCTTTCTCTCAACATTAACGGACTTAACTCTCCAATTAAGCGACATACACTGTCTAGATGGATTAAAAAGCAACATCCTTTTATCTCTTGCCTTCAGGAATCACACCTTGCTCATAAAAACAAACACACTTTGAACGTGAAAGTCTGGAACAAAATCTACCAAGCAAATGGCCCCCATAAACAGACAGGAATTGCAGTCATAATATCAGATAAAATAGACTTCAAATTAAAATTAGTGAGAAGAGATAAAGAAGGTCACTACATACGAATTAAGGGATCTTTCTTTCAGGAGGATATTACAATAATAAATACTATTCGCCAAACAATGGATCACCGAAATTTATCCAACAAATACTACTTTCCCCAAAATCTCAAATTGATCCAAAGATAAGAATTGTTGGGGGCTTTAACAGACCACTATCCACACTAGATAGATCAACTCGAAAAAACTCAATAAAGAAAATGCAGATCTAAAGAACTGCCTAGATCAGCTACATTTAACAGACAACTACTGAATATTTCACCCAGCAGCATCAGAATACACTTTTTTCTCATCACTACATGGAACATTTTCCATGTAGTTGCAATTACATGGGCAAGACAATGAGTATATTTCTCATAAAGCATTGTAGCCTCCTCCTTTGTTTCCCCTTCCCATCCCATTCTCCCCCCGTCCCACCACCCAACCCTCAATCCCCCACCAAAGTTGTAAAGTTCGTTTTTGACATAATGACTTGTACATCTCATTGCAATGGGTCCACCTGTATGCCTATTTAAATGATTTGTTTTTTTCCTTCCCCTCCACAAATGATAACAACATCAAATACAGTGAAAACAGGGGTTCTAAGGTAGTGCACGCACATACAAAGCAACAAAGAAATGATCTTATAATTGTTTTAGAAACAATTGCATGAAAGAAAAAAAAAACATTTGAATAAATATCTTAGGGTTCATTTCCCTAAAATCGACTTATCTGACCTTTTCTGCTTGATTCAGACTGATACTAGTTATTACAAATAGGGGAAGCTATGGGACCTATGTTTCTTTGGGCCTGTCTTACTTCACTTAATACAATTTTTCCCAAATCTTTCCATTTCCTAACAAATGGGGCAATGTCATTTTTTCTGATGGAGGCATAGAATTCCATTGTGTATATATACCACATTTTCTTGATCCATTCATCTACTGAGGGGCATCTGGGTGGGTTCCAGATCTTAGCTATGGTAAATAAGTCTGCAATAAACATAGTTGTGCTGGTAACTTTCTTATAGTTTTGCTTGTGAACATTTGGTTAAATGCCCCAAAGTGGGATTGCTGGATCATAGGGGAGCCCTATGTGGAGTCTTTTGAGGAAACTCCATACTACTTTCCAAAGTGGTTGTAAAAGTTTATACTCCCACCAAGAATGCATTAAGGTTCCCTTCTGTCCACATGCCCTCCAGCATCTGTTGTTATTATAGTTCTAGAATAGCCATTCTGACTGGGGTGAAGTGGTATCTAAATGCTGTTTTGATTTGCATTTCTTTTATTGCTAGGGAGGTTGAGCATTTCTTCATGTGTCTATTGGCCATCCTTCTTTCCTCTTCAAAGAAGTTTCTCTTTAAGTCTTTAGCCCACTTATTTATTGGGCAGTTTTTTCTTTGAAGGTTTGCTGTTGGGGGGGTTAATTTTTTGAGTTACAGATATATTTTAGATATGAAACCCTTGTCTGTTGTATGGCTAGTGAAGACCATCTCCCAATCTGTGGGCTTTCTATTGATCTTGCTAGCTATGTCCTTTGCCATGCAGAAGCTATGCAATTTCATGCAATCCCATTTGTTCAACCCTTCTTAGATTTGTTGTGCTTCTGGGTCTCTATTAAGAAAATTTCAGCCTGTGTCTTTGGATCTATGTGGGATTTGAGCGAAAGTAGTGTTTCTTGGATAAATTTGGGAGCTCCATTTTTTGGCGAGTAGATATTTAGAATTGTAATATCCTCCTGAAGGAGAGATCTCTTAATGAGTATGTGGAGACCTTCTTAATCTTTTCTCTCTTATTTTAATTTGAAGTCTATTTTATCTGGTATTAGGATTGCAACTCCTGCTTGGTTATGGGGGCCATTTGCTTGGTAGATTTTGTTTCAACCTTTCACATTGAAAATGTGTGTTTTTACAGGCAAGATGTGACTCCTGAAAGAAGCAGATAGAAGGATGTTGCTTTTTAATCCAAGTAGAGAGTCTATGTCGTTTAATTGAAGAGTTAAGTCCGTTAATGTTGAGAGATACGACTGAGGTATTTGGGAGCTGCTGCCATTTTATCCACCTTCTTGTGGCTGCGGCAACTTGGTTCTTCCTATGGCTCTTGGATTCTCAGTTTGGGTATTGTTGCTTGGCCTTTATTGTAATCTAGTTGGATATGAAGGAGAGTTTATCTGGGTACAGTATTCTTGGTTGATATTTGTTTGTCTTTAGGGCATGGCATACATCATTCTAGGCTCTTCTGGCATTAATTGTTTCTTCTGAGGAATCTGAGGTGACTCTAATTGGTTTCCCTTTACCGGTGATTGAGCTTTTCTCCTTGACAGCTTTAAGGAACTTTTCTTTGGTCTGAATTGAATTTGTGTAGTTTATAATGTGATGGTGGTATGCCCTATCCTGGTCTCATCTATTTGGTGATCTAAAAGCTTCTTGTGTCTGAATAGACCTATCTTTTTGCATGTTTGGAAAGTTCTCTGCTAGAATCCTGTTAAACAAATTTCCTAGACCATTAACTTCTATCTCTACACCCATTAGCCTCAAATTAGGCCTTCTGATGGTGTCTTCCAATTGTTGAATAGCTTTATTATATTTCTTGGATTTGTCTTGGATGGTTGTATGTTCTTTCTCTATAATAACTAGGCTGACTTCAATCCCTGAAATTCGATCTTCAGGATGGTCTAACCTACTATCAAGTCTTTCTACTTTGTTTTTCATTTCTTTTCCTTCTAGTTGGTCGCCTTTGATGGCTTCAGATTCCTTGTTGGAGTTTTGTTTTAGATCTTGTATGGACTTCTTTACTTCCTTAATTTGGTGTGAGTATTTATTCACAAATCACTTAGTTGATTAGTTATGGTTTCCTAGGACTCCCATTCCTTCTGTTGGGTTACGTTCAGCATTTCTTTTTGTGGTCTCCCTGATTTGTTTGAGCTCTCTGTTTATGGATTCCTTGAATGCCTTTAGTGATCTTTCTGTATTCTCATCCCCCCACTCTCAATTCCTCTATTACTCTTTGATTAGCTTATTCATATTCACGCAGTTCCTGTAGTTCTCTTTGAGTGTTTTCAGCCTGCTCACGCCATTCATGACTTTCTCTTTGACTGATCCCAGCCTGCTCATGCGATTCCTTTATTTCTCTTTAAGTGTTCTCAAGCTACACTCGCAATTCCTGTATCAAACTTTGAGCAGCTTCCTCACACTCATGATATTCTTTGTTTTGCCTCCTCTCTCTCCCTATCACGCTCATACAGAGTCCATCGCAGGTTTTCAATCTTTTCATTTACCATGTTTACCAGTAGTATTTGTAGACCTTTTTGGGAACACTTCTATGGATTATTCGTTATCTTTTTTGTCCCCTGATTATTATGAGTGGGAGTTGAGATAACTGAACTTGCCATTTTTCTTGTGTTTTCCAGATTGCTCTACCCATTTGGGATGAAAATAAACCAGCTTTGTGCTAGCACACTATTTTAAGGCAAGCATCAACCAAAGTCTGTAGTTGCACAGTCAAAAGTCTGCAGATACAATATAATTCAATAGATATATCTATTCAACTTCAAACAACTAAGTATAATTGAGCTACGAACTGCAAAGAATAAGTTGGCAAACAGAAATTATTAGGTTTAGGGAGAGATGTGGTAAAAAATAGGCATTGAGTGATGTGGAAAGGCAGTGGGAGAGTTAACACAACAAATCCTAAACTCAAAACGGGAAATAGCTTGGATAGAATGATAGTAGAGAGAGAAAAAAAGAAGAAAGAGAAAGAAAAAAGACAAGAAAAAACAGGAAAACAAACATTAAAAATTAAGAAGTGCAACACTTAAAAATTATGCAAATTGAAGACATAATATTCAGAGAAGAATGTGGATAGAATAAGAGAACAGGAGGGATGGAACGGAGATGTGGAAAACTTAAAAATAAAAATGCTAAAAATATTATATAGTTATTAAGAGGTAGAACTGCTATTAAGGAAGTTAAGTCTAAGCATCTTTAAACTGAGTAATAAATTTCTGGATTAAGTGTGTGCACAATGTGGCTAAAGTCAAATAATCAACTACGGGTATATATGAGGATGAGAACAGCAATTAAGTCATGCAAAGCATGAAAGAGAAGAAAACGTGAAAAGAACAAGAAGGAAAAAGAAAAGGATCAAATGGTCACTAGAGCTAAATAAAAAAAAATTATTTTAAAAGATAAAAAGAGAGAGTTCTGGGAAGATGGCTGAGGAGAATCTGGAAGTAAAACAATCATTCACATAGAAAGGAGTTTTAGAGTTCCAGTGAACAGTCCTCAGCCAGAGAATCACACCAAGTGTGCCATCACAAGACAGAGAGTTAGGACAGAGAGGGAAAATCCAGACAAGGAGACAGATCTGAGCTCTTGCCAGCTGCTGCCGCCGCTGCAGTAGCAACGGTGGCGGCGGTGGCCGAACTCGCCATACCAGAATCACATAGAGTCTGGGACGAAGGATCCAGACACAGTGGGCGAGGGGATTCTACTCAACACCAGCAAGAACCAACAAGGAGTGGAATTCTTCACCCTGCAGTTCGCAGACCAGAGACAACACAGGAAGCAAGACTTGGCGTGAGTAGAAGTCTGATGTCCTCACTCCTTCTCAGGGTGCAGAGCAGGGAAGGCCACCCTTCCCCCCCAGTACTGGAGATCTCCATCTTGGATATCGACAAAGCTCAGCGGAGCTGCTAGCTCCAACTCAGGCCTTGGAAGAAAACTAGAGTCATTTAGCAGGTCACAAGAACCAAAGCTGAACTGCCAGACTCAGCTCCACCCAGGGAAAAGTCAGCATGCTTGGGAGCAAGCCCTAGGAGTGGCTTTCTTCGCTGGGTAATCAGAGCCAGAGATTGCTCCTCCCTTTAGCAGCCCTGACAATTGAAATTCAGTAAACATAAACCCTTAGAATGGCTCCAGGCTGGGCTCTGTGAGTTTCTCACAAATTAGCCCCCCGGAAAAGCTACTGATTGCTGAAAGGCCTCAACTCTACCCAGAACCTAGCCTCATCACAGCTTCTCCAAATTTGAGGAAAAAGCCATCTCCATCTTTTGTGATACTCAAAGCAGATCTCCCTCCCATTGAAATAAACTGGAAGGAAGATCGCAAAATGCTGGGTAAAGCAGAACATTTCTCTGCCTGTTCAAACAAACTGACTTAAGAAACCAACCAAGCCACAGAACCACAAGCAGACCAGAGACTCCAACAAGAGGCTGGTTACGGACACAAGGGATATGCAGGATTTTTCCCAACCCTCCCAGAAAAACGAAAGAACTATTTTTTCTCTTCTTCATTTTTTTTGTACCTTTTATAAAAAACTTTTTTTCTTTTCTAAACATTTTTAATTTTTAAATTTTTTGAAAAAAATTGTTTTCTAGTAACTTTTTTTCCTCTTATAATTTTTATTATAGGAGTACATGTGTGTGTGCGTTTTTCTTTCTTTTTTTTTTTGTTTTTTTTTAAAAAAATTCTTTTTGTTTACCTCTACTGAACTTCTGATCTTTTTTTTCTTTCTCTCTTACCCTTTTCACCTTTTCTTCTCTTTCATTCTTCTTTATGTGACTTAATTGTTGTTCTGCACATCCTCAGATAAACCCGTAGTTGACTATTAGATCCTATCCCCAATTGTGAACACACTTAATCCACAAATTTATTACTCAATTCAAAACCTCTGAGACCTAAATTCCTTAATAGCAGTACTACCTCTTTATACCTATATAATATTTTAAGTATTATAATTTCTAAGATTTTCACATCTCATTTATAGCCCTCTGTTTCTCTCATTATATTCACGTTCTTCTCTGGATAGTTTGTTTTCGATTCTGCATAATATTTTAAATTTTTCTTTTCTATTTTTTCTGGTCTCTTTTTTCCCTTTCTCTTTCTTCTTTTTTTCTCTTTCTCTACTTTCATACTACCCAACCTATTTCCTGCTTTGTGATTAGGACTTAGTTAGCTCTCCTTGTCTCTTCCCACATCTCTCTATTCCTATGTTTTACCCACATCTCTCCCTACCCCTAATAATTTCTGATTTTCCAAATTCTTCTTTGCGGTTCATAGCCCATTAATATATAGTTGTTTGATGTTTAATAGATGTATCTGTTGAACAGGATTTTATCTGCAGACTATGGACTGTGCAAATGCAGACTTTGGTTGATGCTTGACTTAAGTTAGTGTTCTAGCAGAAAACTGGTGTTTTTTTCATCCCAAATGGACAGAGTAAGCTGGAAAAACACAAGAAAAATGGCAAGTCTGGGAATCTCAACTCCCACTCATGATAATCAGGGGACATAACGGATAATGAATAATCCAGAGGAGAATTCCCAAAAAGCTCTAATAAACACTGCAGGAAAACATGATAAATGAAAGATTGAAAACCGACAAAGGACTCTGTATGAGCGTGATAGGGAGAGAGAGGAGGCAAACAATAGGTCAAGGCAGGAAAAGATTGAAAACCTACAAAGGACTCTGCATGAGAGTGAGAGGGAGAGAGAGGAGGCAATCCAAAGGTTTATACAGGAATATCATGAGCGTGAGGAAGCTACTCAAAAACTGATACAGGATTTGCGTGAGCAGCTTGAGAATACTAAAAGAGAAAGGCAGGAATGGCTTGAGCAGGCTGAGAACACTCAAAGAGAACTACAGGAATGGCATGAAGAGAAGGAAGCTAAGCAAAAAGTAATACAGGAATTGAGAGAGCAGGATGAGACTACACAAAGATCACTAAAGGCATTCATGGGATCCATTAACAAAGAGCTGAAGGAGGTCACAGAGACCACAAAGGGAATGCTGAATGGAACCCAACAGAAGGAATGGGAGTCCAAGGAAACCATAACCAATCAACTAAGTGATTTGAGAATAAACGCTGAACACCAAATTAAGGAAGTAAAGAAGTCCATTCAAGGTCTAAAACAAAGCTTCCACAAAGAATTTGAAGCTATCAAAACTGACCAATTAGAAGGAAAAGAAATAAAAACCAAAGTAGAAAGTCTTGACAGCAGGTTAGACCATGTAGAAGATCGAATCTTGGGAATTGAAGACAGCCTAGATATTATAGATAAAGTACATACAACTATCCAAGTCCAAGAAATATGATAGATCTATCCAACACTTGGAAGACACCATCAGAAGGCCTAATCTAAGGATAATGGGTGTACAGGAGCAAATAGAAACAGAAGTTAATGGCCTAGGAAATTTGTTTAACAGGATCCTAGCAGAGAACTTCCCAAACATGTAAAAAGATAGTCCTATTCAGATACAAGAAACTTTTAGAACTCCAAATAGACCAGACCAGAATAGGACATCCCACAGTCACATTATAATCCACACAGGATCAACTCAGACCAAGGAAAAGATCCTTAAAGCTGTCAAGGTGAAAAGATCAATCACCTATAAATGGAAACCAATTAGAATCTCCTCAGATTTCTCAGCAGATTCAATCAAAGCAAGAAGAGCCTGGAATGATGTATGCCATGCCCTAAAAACAAACAACTATCCTCCAAGAATACTGTACCCATCTAAACTCTCCTTCATAACTAAAAGCCAAATAAAAACCTTCCATAGCAATATTGAAACAACACATCTCCACCAAACCAGCCCTACAAAAGATTCTTAAAGATGTCCTACACAAAGAAAACCAACAAGACCAGAATAGAGGCCAAGAAACTTCACCCAAACTGAGAATCCAAGAACCATAGGAAGAACACAGTTGCCACAGCCACCAAAAATGTGGATAAAATGGCAGGAACTCCCAAATACCTCTCTCTCCTATTTCTGAACATTAACGGACTTAACTCTCCAATTAAGCTACATAGACTGTCTAGCTGGATTAAAGAGCACGATCATACTTTCTTCTGACTTCAGGAATTTAGCCCATAAAAACAAACACATTTTCAATGTGAAAGATTAGAACAAAATATACCTAGCAAATGGCCTCCATATACAAGCTGGAGTTGCAATCCTAATATTAGATAAAGTAGACTTCAAATTAAAATTAGTTAGAAGAGATAAAGAAGGTCGCTACATACTTATTAACAGATCTCTCCTTCAGGAGGATATTACAATTCTAAATATCTATTCACCAAACAACGGAGCTCCCAAATTTATCCAAGAAACACTACTTTCCCTCAAATTCCACATAGATCCAAAAACATTAATTGTTGGGGATTTTAACACACAACTCTCCCCACTAGATAGATCAACTCGGCAAAAACTCAACAGAGAAACTACAGATCTAAACAGCTGTATAGATCAACTAGATTTAACAGACATCTACCGAACATTTCACCCAGCAGCATCAGAATACACGATTTTCTCAGCAGCACATGGAACATTTTCTAAAATAGACCACATTTTAGGCAACAAAGCAAACTTGTCCAAATTCAGAAACATTGAAGTTATTTCTTGCATTCTTTCAGACCACAAGGGAATAAAATTAGAACCCAACACCAAAAGCCACCAAAGAAAGTCTGGTAACACAGGGAAGTTGAACAACACTCTGCTGAATCACGAGTGGGTCATGGAAGAGATTAGAAAGGAAATTCAAATATTCATGCTATTCAACAAAAAAGAGCACACAAATTACCAGCAACTCTAGGACACAGCAAAGGCAGTGAGCAGAGGCAAGTTTATAGCTTTTAGTTCCTACATCAACATATTGGAGAGATCTGAAACCAACAATTTAATGAGACATCTGAACCTCCTTGAAAAAGAGCAGCAAATAAACCCCAATCCAGTAGACAGAAAGAAATAATTAAAATTAAACCAGAATTAAATGAATTAGAATCCAAAATCTCTATAGGAAGAATCAACAAAACAAAGAGTTGGTTCTTTGAAAAAATTAACAAAATTGACAGACCCTTAGCAAATCTTAGCAGAAAAAGAAGAGAACACACCCTAATAAATAAACTCAGAGATGAGAATGGAAACATCACCACGGAAACAACCATGATTCAGAACATTATAAGTGAATACTTCTCAAAACTTTATGGTAGTAAGTTTGAGAACTTGGCAGAAATGGACCTTTTCCTAGCAAATATTGACATGTCAAAACTAAACCAATATGAGTTAAACCATCTTAACAGGCCTATATCAAGCATTGAAATAGAAACAGCAATAAGAGACCTCTCAGCTAAGAAAAGTCAAGGACCAGACGGTTTTAAAGCAGACAAAGTTCACTACCAAACACATTCTATGAAGCCATCATAACTCTCAGAACTCTCATCCCAAAACCAGGAAGGGACTCATCAAAGAAAGAGAACTATAGACCCATGTTTTGATGAACATTGATACAAAACTTCTCAACAAAATTTTGGCCAATCCAAGTCAACAATTCATCCAAAAAATCACACAACACGATCAAACAGGATTCATTTCAGGGATGCAAATCTGGTTCAATATACGCATATCAATTAATTTTATTCATCACATCATCAGGAGCAAGGATAAGAACCACATGGTTATCTCAATAGACGCAGAAAAAGCATTAGACAAGATCCAACACCCCTTTATGATGAAGGTTTTGGAAAAATTAAGAATCCATGGGATATTCCTCAATAAAATAAAGGCTTTATATGACAAACCTACAGCCAGCATTATACTTAATAGTGAAAATTAAACCCATTTCCTCTTAACTCAGGAACAAGACAAGGATGTCCACTCTCTCCACTTCTCTTCAATCTAGTATTAGAAAGCCTAGCTACAGCAACAAGAAAAGATGCAAACATAAAGGTGGTCCATATAGGGAAAGAAGAAATGAAACTCTCCCTCTTTGCAGATGACATGATCTTGCATTTAAAGAATCCCATAGAATCTGCTCCCAAATTACTCAAGCTGATTCAAAACTTTGGCAAAGTAGCAGGGTATAAAATTAACCCCCCAAAATTAATGGCTTTTCTGTATGCCAACAATGTGAAAAGTGTGGCAGAAATTCAGAATGCCACTCCATTTGCAATAGCCCCACAAAAAGTAAAATAATAGGAATTAACTTAACAAAGAAGTGAAGGACCTCTATGATGAAAACTTTAAAAACTTGAAAAAGTAAATCAAAACAAAACTTAGAAAATGGCAAAACCTCCCATGCTCCTGAATTGGAAAGATTAATCTTGTGAAAATGGCAATACTTCCCAAGGATATCTACAAATTCAATGTGATACTTATCAAAATTCCAACCTCATTCTTCAAGGAAATAGAAGAGGCAATCCAAAAATTCATATGGAACAATAAACGACCCCGAATAGCAAAAACGCTCCTCAATGGAAAGAACACTGCTGGAGGAATATCAATACCAAATTTCAAACTCTACTATAAATCCATAGTAATCAAAACAGCTTGGCACTGGCACAAGAACAGACCTCAGGACCAATGGAATAGAATTGAAAACCCAGAAATGAATCTACAGACTTATAGCCGTCTAATCTTCGATAAGGGAGCTCAAACAATAGAATGGAAGAAAGAAAGCCTCTTCAGTAAATGGTGCTGGCAAAATTGTTTAAATACTTGTAGAAAACTAAAACTAGACGCTTATCTATCACATTGCACCAGAATCAGCTCCAAATGGATCAATGATCTCGGAGTCAAAGCAGACACTCTGAAAGCATTGCAGGATGGAATAGGAGAAACCGTAGGTCTCCTTGGCGCAGGTCGAAATTTTCTGAATAGAGACCCTGAAACCCAACAAATCAAAGAAAGGTTGGACAAATGGGATTGCATGCAGTTGCGGAGCTTCTACATGGCAAAGGACATAGCTAGCAAGCTCAATAGAAAGCCTACAGATTGGGAGAAGATCTTCACTAGCCATACACCGGACAAAGGACTCATATCTAAAATATACATGGAAGTCAAAAATTAAATCCCCCAAAAACAAATCCTCAAAGAAACAACTGCCCAATAAATAAGTGGGCTAAAGACTTAAAGAGAAACTTCTCTGAAGAAGAAGGAAGGATGGCCAATAGACATGAAAAAATGCTCAACCTCCTTAGCCATAAAAGAAATGCAAAACAAAACAACATTGAGATACCCCATTTAGAATGTCAAAAAGCAAGAACTCTAACAACTACACATGCTGGAGGGGATGTGGACAGAAGAGAACCTTACTTCATTGTTCGTGGGAGTGTAAACTTGTTCAACCACATTGGAAAGTAGTATGGAGGTTCCTCAAAAGACTCCACATAGAGCTCCTCTATGACCCAGCAGTCCCACTTTTGGGCATTAACAAAAATTTTTACAAACAAAACCATACTAAAGCTACCAGCACAACTATGTTTATTGCAGCATTATTTGCCTTAGCTAAGATCTGGAACCAATCCAGATGCCCCTCAGTAGATGAATGGATCAAGAAAATGTGGTATATATACACAATCGAATTCTATGCCTCCATCAGAAAGAATGACATTGCCCCATTTGTTAGGAAATTCAAAGTCTTGGAAAAAATTATATTAAGTTTAGTAAGCCAAGCCCAAAGAAACATAGGTCCCATGGTTTCCCTTATTTTCAATATCTAGTACATGTATGAGTCCAGCAGAAAAGGTCAGATAAGGTGAAGTTAGGAAAATGAACCCTAAGATATGTATTTAAATGTTTTTTTTTTCTTTCAAGCATTTGTTTCTAACACATTTATAAGATTATTTCTTTGTTGCTTTGTATGTCCCTCCCCCACAGTATAACCCCTGCTTTCACTCTATTTGATGTCAGTATAATTTGTGGAGGGGAAGGGGCAAAATAAGTCGTTCAAATAAGGGCACAGGTGGACCCGTTGCAGCAATGAGAAGTGCAAGTTGTCATGTCGAAAACGAACTTTACAACTTTGGTGGGGTGGGGGGAGGATTGGGTGGGAGGACATCGACATCGGGAGGCTGGGAAGGGATGTGAAGGGTAAACAAAGGAGGAGGCTACTATGCTTGATAGGAAATGTACTCATTATCTTCCCATTTAATTGTAAGCCCTCTGTACAGTATGTTCGCATAAAAAAAGAAAAAAAAAACGAAAATAATTTCTAAAAAAGAAAAAAAAACACACAGATATATAACCCCAAAACGAAAATTATGAGGAAGAAAAAAATGTTAATAGAAAACAAAAATTTTTAAAGTTAAAAATCTAAAACAAGGTTTAGAAAAAAAATTATAAAAGGTACAAAAAAAAGATCTTTGATTTTTTGGGGGGATGGAACGTTCATGTATCTCCCTTGTGTCCATAACCAGTCTCTTGTTGGATTATCTGGTCTGCTTGTGGTGTTTGATTTTCCTGTGCTTTGGATGGTTTCTTTAGTCAATTTGTTTGAGCAGGCAGAAAAATGCTCTGCTTTACCAAGGATTTTGTGATCCTACTCCCAGACTAGTTCAATGGGACAGAGATCTACTTTGACTTTCACAAAAGAGGGAGATGGCTCTTTCCTCTAGTTTGGAGATGCTGTGATGAGGCTAGGTTCTGGGTAAAGTTGAGGCCTTTCAGCAAACAGCAGCTTTTCCCTGAGGAGTTAGCTTCTGAGAAACTCACAGAGCCCAGCCTGGAGCCATTCTCAGGGTTTATGTTTACTGAATTTCAATTGATTGTCAAGGCTCCTGTAGGGAGGGGCAGCCTCTGGCTCTCTTTACCCAGTGAAGAAAGCCACTCTTGGGGCTGGCTGCTCAAGCTGGGTGATTTTCCTAGGGAGGAGCTGAGCCTGGCAGGTCAGGTTAGGTTCCTGTGACCTGCTAAATGACTCTTATTTTTTTCCAACGCCTGAGTTGGAACTAGCTGAACAGCCAGGCTTCTTCAGTATCCAAGATGGAAATCTCCGGTAATGGGGTGGGGGAGGGTTGGCCTTCCCTCCTCTCCTCCCTGAGGAGGAGTGAGGATGTGAGGCTTCTACTCACGCCAGTCTTGGTTCCTGGCTCATCTCTGGTCTGCGAACTTCAGGATGAAGATGTGTGCCCCTTGTCAGTTCTTGCTGGTGTTGAGTAGAAACCGCTCTCTTGCCACATCTGACGCTTAAGTCCCAGACTCTCTTTGTTGCAGGTACGGTGGCTATGGCTGCCTCTGCTGCCGCCACATCCGTGGCCACTGGCAAGTGCTTATATCTGTCTCCTTGCCTGGATTTTCCCTCTCTGGGCTAACTCTCTGTCCTGTGATGGCACACTTGGTGTGATTCTCTGGCTTAGGACTGTTTATTGGAACACTAAAATTGCTTTCTATGCAAGAGCTTGTTTAGCCTCCAGCTTCTCCTCCACCATCTTCCCAGAACTCATCAAAAAAAAAACATTTAAAGGCAATTCCAGGCAGGAAAGTACATGGAACATTTTTTTCTGTGTGTGCCAGTCATGGGGGTTGAATTTGTTCTACTTTATTCAAGGCTGGTGTTCTATTACTCTCAGCTAATCGGTGGGATGACTACCAGCTAATTAGAGGTAAAGAGTCTCATGGAATTCTCTGTGCAGGCTGACTTCAAACTGATAATCAGATTTTGGCTTCCTGAGACATTCTGTGCTTTGCATGAGACACTTATCTCCAATGAGCCACCAAAAAGAAGAAAAACAAAAAAACAAGAAACACCTGGGGTTGAGATGTGGCCCCAATGGCAGAAATGAGACAATGATTTCTGGGACAATACCCACACCTTGAGATCAAGCTCCAGGACCAGCACACACAAGAATAAAATAAATAAATGAAAAGAAAGTTGGAAGAAGAAAAGGGAGAGCCGATTTCAGAGGTTAAAATGAGCAAAATTGAGTTAGCTTACACTTGTTACTGTACTTACTCAAGGGTCTCACATCTGAGGATCAGTACTCAAGGCCAGCTAAGGCAGGGGAGTCCATGAACTTTACACTAATTAGCCAATTACAGTTTTTTTTTAGAAGCTCCGAATTGTGCTGTGTCTCACATATTAGAGGGCTAGTTTTAAAAATGTACTGGGAGGGGACTGGGAAGTGACTCAGTGGGAAAGTGCTTGCCTTGCATGCATGAGGCCCTGGGCTCAATTCCTCACCAACACATAAGCAGGAAAAATCAGAAGTGGCTCAGTAGCACAAGTGGTACGGCTCTAGCCTCAAGCTGAAGAGCTGAGGGACAGCGCCCAGGCCCAGAGTTCAGGCTCCATGACAGGCAAAATTAAAGGAACTGGGACAATACCTAGGCACTGATTTATAGCTCCAAGCCCAGCATACATATGGAAATAAAAAGTAGAAATTAAAAAATGTATAAGAAAATTCAATTAATTTTTTTTAATGAGTGATGAGATTTTGGTTTTTGTGTATAATCCTCTTTTTTTGGTCGGTTGTAAGGCTTGAACTCTGGGCCTGAGCACTGTCCCTCAGCTCTTCATTTCAATGCTAGTGCTCTACCACATGAGCTACAGTGCCACTTCTTCTGTGTGTAATCCTAAATACTAAGATAGATTAAATCTGAGGGCTATGGTCTCTAATCTTCAAATCACCAGCAAAACATGTAAACAAGAAAACAGTAGTGAATCGTGATGGAGTTGTAAAGCACCAGGCTTGAGTGAGAAAGCTATGAAACAGTGCCCTTGCTAAGAGATACAGCCTCAGGATCACAAAAATGTAAATAAGAAGAGAACCTGGGGCTTGTGACTCATGCCTGTAATTCTCCAGGAGGCAGAAATATGGGTATCCAGTGTAAAGGCCAATTCTAGCAGGAAAGTCCACAAGACAGTTGCTTTTGGGCCATCCTGGGGCTAGAACTGTAGTACTCCCAGATTTTTGACAGTTAATTGGAGGTAAGGATCTGACACTTTCCTGCTCAGCTTGGCTTTGAACCATGATGGTCAGATTTCAGCATCCTGAAACAGGCCAGGCCTTGCATGAGTTCTGGCTCCAGCACTAGCACATTCACAAAGAATGAAATGCAAAGAAGACTAGAAGAAAAAGAAGAACCAATAACTGAGGCTGCAATGAGCCAATCAGCCCATTACTGGTGGCTCATAACTGTAATTCTGTTTCCTCAAGAGGCTAAAACATAGGCCCCATGGTTTCCCTTATTTGCAATATCTAGTATATGTATGAGTCAAGAGGAAAAGGTCAGATAATGTGATGTTAAGAAAATGAACCCTTAGATATGTATTTTAATGTTTTTTTCTTTCATGCATGTGTTTCTAACGCATTTATAAGATTATCTCTTTGTTGCTTTGTATGTCCCTCCCCCACAGTATAACCCCTGCTTTCACTATATTTGATGTCAGTATAACTTGTGGAGGAGATGGGGAAAAACCAGTTGTTTAAGGATACAGGTGGACCTGTTGCAACAATGAGAAGTACAAGTTGTCATGTCCAAAACGAGCTTTACAACATCGGTGCGGGGGGGGGGGGGGGAGAAGGGGGGGAAGGAGAAGGATTGGGATTGGGCGGGGGAGGGTGGAGGCTGGGAAGGGATGTGAAGGGTAAACAAAGGAGGCTGCAATGCTTGGTAAGAAATGTACACAATATCCTGCCCATGTAAATGTAACCCCTCTGTACAGTATGTTCACAAATAAAATAAAATTAAATTTAAAAAAAATAAAAAATAAAATAAAAAAAGAAAAAGAATCTCAGATTTCATCTGGGAAGTTGGCTCAGTGGTAGGGTGCTAGCCTTGCATGCATGAGGACCTGGGTTTGATTCCTCAGAACCACATAAGCAGGAAAAGCCGAAAATGTTGCTGCAGCTCAGTTGATAGAGCACTAACCTTAAGCTGGAACGCTGATGGACAGTGTCAAAGCCTAGTTTTCAGGCCCATAACCAATGGCAAAATAATAATAAAAAAAAACCCTCAGACTTTGCTGCTCAGACTGGCTTCAAACCAAGATCCTCAGATTTCAGCCTCCTTAGTAGTGCTGGGGTTCGTATGAGACTCTTCAAAAAGAAAGAAGCCGGAAGTTGAGCTGTGGCTCAATTGACAGAACTGAGCAAAATCTCTGAGACAGTGGCCAGTCCCTAGATGGAGAAAAAAAAAAACCATAAAAAATTTCAAAAATAAATAATAAATTGTAATACAGAAAAAATCATGTTTAATATGATACAAAGGAAAACTGTTTTTTTTTTAAGTGCAGCAAACAAAAACGTACTACAAAGTTTCAAAATGACATACTGAGAGTAAGGGGAAAGTGAAAATTTTTAAAATTCATGTAAATATTATATCCAAACTGACATGACCAAAACCTAATATGATCAGAAACTTATCTCTCACTTGTAATTGCTTACAAACAATTGTCCCTCCAGTTTCAGCTCTAGCATCAGAATTTAGGAAGGACCTCTCTATGCAGCCTTGACTGAATAGGCATCTTCCTGCTTTAGCCTCTTGAGTTAGAAATACAGGCTTTGCTTGTATTTGAAACTCAACATCAATATTCAAACTTTAAAACTCAATATCAATATTCAAATAATGGATTATATGTAAAAGCATGAATAAACATCCACCAGAGAAGCTCTGAGCAATACAATCATAACAGTAGAAGAACACCTACCACTTAAGGTAGGTAACAGAAGGAAGATTTAGCATTTTTTTGAAGTGCAGGGGTTTGAACACAGGGCCTCATGCTTGCTAAGTATAAAATTCAGTGACATTAATTATATCCACACTACTTTTTAACCATTACCTCTGCTTGTGAACTTTCTTTTCAATACTGATGGAATCCACACAATGACCTGCACCAGAAACTTTTGTTTTGTTTGGTTTGGTTTTTGGTCTGTCATGGGTCTTGACCTCTGGGTTGGGCACTGTCTCTGTGCTCTTCAGCTCCAGGCGAGTTCTCCACCGCTTGAGCTACAGCGCCACTTCCGGTTTTCTAGTGTTTTATTGGAGATAATAGTCTCACATACTTTCCTGCCCGGGCTGGCTTTCAACTGTGATCCTCAGATCTCAGCCTCCTGAGTAGTTAGGATTACAGGTGTCAGCCACTGTCCCCCAGCCCCAGAAACTTTTAATCTTTTTTCCCTTATGAGCTTTAGTCAATATATTTCACATAAATAGATTATTTTGTGTCCATCCATGACCGACATATATTAATTGCAGCCTTTTGTGGATGAGTCATAATTTATGCACACCTCACATTTTATAAACCAATTCATCTGGGCCCACATTCAGCAGCTTTTTCTGAGAAGAATGGTAGCTATTTTGCTAGCCACCTCTATCCTCTGCCATTCCTACTCAAATTAGTCTTTGGAATCAGTTTGAGTCTGCTCAGAGGGTAGAGTCATACGGGTTGGCTTTGAACCATGATCCTCAGATCTCAGTCTCCTGAATAGCTAGGATTACAGAGATACCTGCACCAGGCCATCATTTCTTCCAAGAACATGTCAGGGGGATGGAATATAAGTATTACATACATTCATTAGCAACTGCCCCAGGGTGAGCCAGAAGCTCAGACCAAATCCACTGACCTTGATACTGTCTTTGGTGTCCAAAAGGATATTGTTGGTCTTAAGGTTTTCGTGTATGATTTTGTTTGGTGTAAGTAGTGAACTGCACTTACATGTGTGACAAGCCTCCTGGCTTCATCCTCATATAAGCAGCCGAATTTTCAGATCCACCCCAGGTGGTATCCCCTAGTGGCCAGTTCCATGATGAGATACACATACTCTTCCTTCTCCATTACCTGGTACAACCTGATGATGTGTTTGTGCCATATATTCTTAAAAATGTCCATCTCATTCTTTATCCAATGATGAGGACTCTCACTTCCAGAGTATTTTAAATTCCACGTCCTTGTCTGTGAGGAGGGAATGAGCCAGCTTCACTTTTCAATGGTACCTGTGTGGAAGAGCTCTTTCTTCTGGTATTGTTTGATGATCTCCTCCTTCAAGGAGCTTGAGATTGATTCTTTCTGTACTTCCATCCTTCTGCTACAATAGCAAGTAGCTAGTCTACCTAAATAAATTAAATTAAATAAAGGAAAACCCAGAAAGAGTAAAAAGAAATACCAAAATCCAAATAACAGCCCGTCCCCACTACCAAAAAAATCATTTAACTTTGATTCAGTCCAGTGGGTCATTAAGCAAGAGCTCCAAGCTCTGTTAACTAACATAGGTTAGAGCACAGTGGTTTCCTATATATCCTTCATGACCTCACACAATGGAGAAATCACAACCAGGCATAGTGATGTCATAGAAGAAATAGACCAATCAGAGTCTGGCCCAGTGAGGTCAGAGAAATAGCGGACCAATCACAGCCTTTCAGCATTGACACTCTAGCTCTTGGACCTCAAAGACTGTTGCTAAGGAATCCATGTGGCTTAAGGTTGCTTTGGTCATTCTCGTGGCATTTCTGAAACTACTAGGACAGTGGTCAAAATCCTCTGATTTTCTAGAGGACTACTGAATCTTATAAATTGCTTCTCTGTAGACACTAGTTAATAGCCTCCATTCTTGATGGCCACCTTATCCAATGTCTTTTTCCAGCAATAGCACTGCACAAAGGCCTCCGTCCTTCTCAAGGACAGCTGTGTCCTACAACTTCCTCCTGAGGGGACAAGTTCCAGAGTGGCTTTGAGCCACCACCCTCACAATTCACCTTCCTGAGTAGTTAGGATTATATGCCTGAGCCATCGGTAGGTACTTAGCTCATCTCTTACATTTGGAGGAAGTATATTTGTTAGAAAGGTGGTTTTTAGATGTGTACTTTTAACACTTTAAATTTGTTGCCCTTGCTGTCTAATAGTGTATCTAGTTTCTGATGAGAAATTAGTCTTAATATCATTGAAGATTATTTGTGTATGATGAATTTTGTCTTTGTGCTTTGGGAAGTTTTCTGTTTTTGTTTAATTAGAATGTGTCTTAATGTGGACCTGTGTAATTATGTTAATTGACATTTTTGAGCTGATAGATTCCTGCATGGAAGGTTCATGCTTTCAATTAAAATTGGGAAGGTATTTGTTTTTATTCCTTCAAATACTATGTATTTCTATTTTTCCCTCTGTATACATATATATATATATATATATATATATATATTATACATTATATATTCACATTGTATACGTGAATATACATATATATGCCTACATGTTTATATTATATATACATTTATATACATATATAGTTTTATATAGCTTCCACTTTTGTGATTGTTTATGGTAGGAAGTTTAGACTGATCCTAACTACTCCATCAGTTAGAGTTTGAAGTTTTCCTCTTTATTTCTTGATAAAAATATGCATTACTCCCCAAGGATATTGAAATAGGTATTAAGCACAGATAGCCTCTCTCTCTCTCTCTCTCTCTCTCTCTCTCTCTCTCTCTCTCTCTCTCTCTCTCTCTCATTTCCTGCCTTGGTTAGGTCTCTGAGCACAGGGCCATTGCTTGTCTGGTCCTTCTAGTGTGCTGTGAAATTTTGCAGTGTCATACTCTGCTTCAAAGGCCACCAGGCAGGCCTGCACTTGGAAGAGGAGCTTCTCAAAGGCAGCCTCTATGGGTGCACCTGCCTGCCTCTCTCTTGATGTCAGAACTCCACAGATACTTGAGGTGGCCTTAGCAGATGCCCCTTTGCCTGGACTGCTGACTGGTGACTGTCAGCACAAGCACAGCCTCTTTTTATTACAAATTAGAGGTCTGCGGTGGAACCTGGGGGTGTTCCCTTGTTGGTGGTTATGCTTGGAGCAAGGGTGGGGGCTGCAGAAGCCTCACTGTGGCCTGAATTCTGAGGCACAACAAATGCCAAGGGTTCCTCTGGGCTCTTTACAGAATACATGGGCAGGTTCAGGAGCAGAAGCTGAGCTCAGGGGGCCCCTAAACACAGGGTGGGCTTTAGAGCTGGGCATCACAGATTGATCTTTCTGAAGGGCTGCGGACATCATCTGGAAGCTGTTGAACCTTTAGGAGGTCTGAGTACATCATGAGATTATGTGTGGGCATCTGAGCTTCATCCATTGTTTGTAATAGGGCTGAGCCCTCCCTCTTGTATTGTCCTGGTGCCCTCTGAGTGTGTGATGGTTTCTGGCAGTGAGAAAAGTTTAATGTGTCTTTTCTTCCCTGAGCCTCACTAGGAAGTTTCTATTGTTGGCAGGGATGATTCTGTCATTGGGAGGTCTGTGTGTTCTCTGAGTAAGGGAATCTACAGACTTCAGAGCACATCTTGGCTTTCTCTCTGAAAGGCCTAAGTGTTTAAGGCTTCAGATGCTTTATAGGTTTCCAGACATATCCAGGGCTTGTTCTTTTTGATCTTTCAATGACAGCTCTAATTTCCTCTCTTAGTCATGGTCTATTGACCCCTTTGACTCTGGCATAAATGAGAGAACACAGGCAGGGCTGTTGTGTTGCTAAGGAAAGCAGACAGGGCTGCCTTGTTGCTGAGAAAAAGCAGGCAGGCCTGTCTTGTTACATAGTTTCATTTTATTCCCCAATGTTGGTAAATAAAACCTCTAGGTTGGACTTCAGGAGCTGCCCAGGATCATTGTTCCATTCCTTTTCCCTGCTCTTATCATACTGACTTTCTATTTAAATTCATATTTACTTTTAATTTTTGTCAGAAACAAAGAAGCAATTAAAAAATCTATATGTAATGTTAATTTTTATTCTTGAATTATTAAAATACATGAAGAACATGTCAATTAAAGCAGCATAAAATGGCAGATGGCGTGAGCTTGATCACTGTCCCTCTACTCTGTCTCTCTTGCTCTACCCTGAGGTGACCACTGCGACTAGTTAGTTATGAATCCCTGCATCTATACCAAATGTGTACAAAGAACAGCCTATTAAAAAGAGACTTGCCCACAGCTATCCAAGTCCCTCAAACTGCTATCTTAGTAGGAGGCCAAATTTCCATTCACACTATGAAGATTCAAACGTCTACAGTCAGGTTCACAGACCTGAGCCAAGTCTGTGCTGGAACCAGGAATGAAGTTGATAACACTAAGGGAGAAGTCTGCAATATTTAGTATCAGGTAGAGAACCAAGGAGTTACACAGGCATTTTAGAGGTTACTAGACTTTGTGTTTTAACTTTTGTAATTCCAAGTTTCTCTTCAGATCAAATATTAGGCCTGCACAACAGCAGCCCATGAGGAAGTGATGTCCAGAAGTTGTGTAAGTGTCTCAGACTCTTTGAATTTGTTTTTACTGAATTGTCTTTTTTTCTACAATCCACACCAATGGCCAAATAAGTGTAGAAAAACAAGGCCACTTCCACCAAACCAGATTGTTGGTGTTCAAGACCTAACTTGAGTCCACTCCATTTGATGCAATACTGTTCAAAGGAACATTCATTCAGTGAGGAGTAAAATATTGTACATCTGTCAGAGATAGATGTTAACAGATATCCTTGACTTTTAACGTTATAGGTGGTATTTGAGCCAGATGCTGGTGGCATATACCTGTAATCCTGGCTACTCAGCATTCTAGTTTGAAGCCACCCAGGTCCAGAATGCCTGTGAGACTTTTATCTCCAATAACCCCCAATAAGCCCAAAGTAGAGTTGTGGTTCAAGTGGTAGAGCAATAGTCTTGGACACAAAAGCTCAGGAACAGCACCCAGGCCTTCAGTTCAAGTGCCAGGGCTAGCAAACACATACCAAAAATGTGGTATTTGCAACCAAAGAATAAATTTTAATTTTATCTCTTTTTAGCCAATTTAATATCCGAGTTCTTGATCTGCAAGCCTCTTGGCCACTCTACACCTGGAGACTAACAATTAATCAAGTGGAAAAGAAGGATCTAGAATGATTCACCATTAGAGATGCTGATGTTTGAAAGACTATGCAAAAAAACTACTTCAGTCTCTAAAAGAATATAGCACTCACAGTGGAAACTCTGAATTTTTTAATTGATGGTCAGTATCTAAGCTTGAACTCATAACCTGTGCTTTGTCCCTCAAGGCTAGCACTCTACCACTTGAGACACATCTCCACCTCTAGTCTTTTTGGCAGTCAATTGGAGTAAGAGTCCCATGGATTTTCCTATCCGAGCTGGCTTTGAATAACGATCCTCAGATCTCAGCCTCCTGAGTAGCTAGGATTACAAGCTTGAGCCTGTGATGGCTAATTTAAATTTAATGGTACCAACTACCAGAGATGGTAGTTAAGACATTTACATCCACCACAAAAGTCCAAGTTAATTTCAGCTTTGGTTTCTCCAACACACTTAAGAGAAAGATCAGTAGAGATCTATCATTAAACCTTAATAGTAGAATTCAAATACTCTTGGCTTATTTTTTTAAATTGTGAGAATACCACACAAAGGAGTTACAACTACATGGGCAAGATCTTGGCTTATTTTGAGTCCTGCTGAATCCTAGATTTCAGGGACAAATCCCAAAATACAAGTGTTAGGAGTTCAGAGACAGGAGAGTTCCCTGAAATTGCAATAAAATTAATATTTATATTAACAATAATATCATTTGTTTAACTTCCAATCTAACAAATACACTTAATATATTTTTTCCAAGCCTTTTCATTTCTTAACAAATGGAGCAATGTCATTACTTTTCATGGAGGCATAGAATTCCATTGTGTATATATACATACATTTTCTTGATCCATTCATCTACTGAGAGGCATCAGGGTTGGTTCCATATCTTACTTATGGTAAATAATGCTGCAATAATTAACATAGTCGTGCTGGTAGCTTTAGTGTGGTCTTATTTGTGATCAATTGGGTAAATACCCAAAAGTGGGATTGCTGGGAAATAGGGGAGCTCTATGTGGAGTATTTTGAGGAACCTCCATATTGCTTTCCAAAGTGGTTGAACAAGTTTACACTCCCACCAACAATGTAGTAATGTTCACTTCTCTCCGCATCCCCTCAAGCATCTGTTGTTATTAGAGTTCTTGATTATTGTCATTCTAACTGGGGTGAGGTTATATCTCTATGGTTTGATTTGCATTTCTTTTATGGCTAGAGAGGCTGAGCATTTCTTCATGTGTCTATTGGCAATCCTTCTTTCCTCTTCAGAGAAGTTTCTCTGTAAGTCTTTAGCCCACTTATTTATTGGGCAGCTGTTTCTTTGGAGATTTGTTATGTGGGGATTTAATTTTTTGAGTTCCGGGTATATTTTAGATATGAGACCCTTGTCAGTTGTATGCCTAGTGAAGATCTTCTCCCAATCTGTGGGCTTTCTATTGATCTTGCTAGCTATGCACTTGGCCATGCAGAAGCTCTGCACTTTTGTGCAATCCCATTTGTTCAACCTTTCTTTGATTTGTTGTGTTTCTAAGTCTCTATTAAGAAATTTTCGGCCTGTGCCAAGGAGACCTAGGGTTTCTCCTATACCAACCTGTAATGTTTTCAGATTGTCTGCTTTGACTCTGAGGTCTTTGATCCATTTGGAGTTGATTCTGGTGCAGAATGATATATAAGAATCTAGCTTTCATTTTCTACAAGTAGTTAACCAATTTAGAAAGCACCATTTACTGAAGAAGGTGTCTTTCTTCCATTCTATTTTTTGAGCTCCGTTATCGAAGATTAGTTGGCTATAGGTCTGTGTGTTCATTTCTGGGTTTTCAATTCTGTTCCATTGGTCCTGAGGTCTGTTCTTATGCAGGTACAATGCGGTTTTGATTACTATGGCTTTGTAGTAGAGTTTGAAATTTGGTATTGATATTCTTCCAGCCCTGCTCTTTCTGTTGAGGATTGTTTTGGCTATTCGGGGTCTTTTACTGTACCATATGTATTTTTGGATTGCCTCTTCTAATTCCTTGAAGAATGAGGTTGGAATATTGATAGGCATTGCATTGAATTTGGAGATAGCCTTCGGAAGCATGGCCATTTTCCCGATCTTGATCTTTCAAATCCAGCAGCATAGGAGTTTTTGCCACTTTCTAAGTTCTGTTTTGATTTCCTTTTTCACGTTTTCAAAGTTTTCTTCATAGATATCCTTCACTTCTTTGGTTAAGTTAATTCCTTGGTATTTTATTTTTTGTGGGGCTATTACGAATGGAGTTGCTTTCCTAATTTCAGCCTCACTATTTCTTTGTTGGCATACAGAAAAGCCATTGATTTTTGAGGGTTAATTTTATACCCTGCTACTTTGCCAAAGTTTTGAAAGAGCTTGAGTAATTTGGGAGTGGGGTCTGTGGGATTCTTTAAACACAAGATCATGTCATCTGCAAAGAAGGAGAGTTTTACTTCTTCTTTCCCTATTTGGATCCCCTTTATGTTTGCATCTCGTCTTATTTGTAGCTAGGCATTCTAATACTAGATTGAAGAGAAGTGGAGAGAGTGGACATCCTTGTCTCTTTCCTGAAGTAAGAGGAAATAGCTTTAGTTTTTCACCACTAACTGTAATGCTGGCTGTAAGTTTGTCATATACAGCCTTTATTGTATTGAGGAATGTTCCATGGATTCCTAATTTTTCCAGAACCTTCATCATAAAAGGGTGTTGGACCTTGTCAAATGCTTTTTCTGCATCTAATGATATAACCATGTGGTTCTTATCCCTGCTCCTGTTGATGTGATGAATTATACTAATTGATTTGCATATATTGAACCAGCTTTGCATCCCTGAAATGAATCCTGTTTGATTTTGGTGTATGATTTTTCGGATGAATTGTTGAAGTTGATTGGCCAAAATTCTGTTGAGAAGTTTTTCATGAATGTTCATCCTAGAAATGGGTCTAGGGTTCCCTTTCTTTGATAAGACCCTGCCTGGATTTGATGAGGGTTATGATGGCTTCATAAAATGAGTTCCATAGTGAACTTCGTCTTTCACTTTCATTGAAGATTTCGAGGGGTATTAATGTGAGCTCTGCTTTGAAGACCTTGTAGAATTCCGCTGTGAAACCATCTGGACCTGGACTTTTCTAAGATGAGAGATCTCTTATTACTGTTTATATTTCAGTGCTTGATACGGGCCTCTTAAGGTGATTTAACTCATCTTGGTTTAGTTTTGGCATGTCAGTATTTGCTAGGAAAAGGTCCATTTCTGCCAAGTTATCAAACTTATTAGCATAAAGTTTTGAGAAGTATTTCCTTATAATGTTCTGAATCTTGGTGGTTTCTCTGGTGATGCTTCTATTCTCATCTCTGAGTTCATTTATTTGGGTATGTTCTTTTCTTTTTCTGATAAGATTTGCTAAGGGTCTGTCAATTTTGTTAATTTTTTCGAAGAACCAACTGTTTATTTTGTTGATTCTTTATATGGCTTTTTTGGATTCTAATTCATTCAATTCTGATTTAATTTCAATTATTTCTCTCTGTCCATTGGGTTGGGGTTTATTCTGCTGCTCTTTCTGAAGGAGGCTCAGATGTCTCATTAAATTATTGGTTTCAGATCTCTCCAATATGTTGATGTAGGAACTCAGAGCTATAAACTTGCCTCTGAGTACTACCTGTACTGTGTCCCAGAGGAGTTGGTAATTTGTGTGCTCATTTTTGTTGAATATCATGAATATTTGAATTTCATTTCTAATATCTTCCATGATGCACTCATGATTATCAGCAGAGTGTTGTTCAGCCTCCATGTGTTACAGGACTTTCTTTAGTGGCTTTTGGTGTGGAGTCCTACTTTTAATCCCTTGTGGTCTGAGAGAATGCAAGGTATAACTTCAATGTTTCTGAATTTGGACAAGTTTGCTTTGTGGCCTAAAATGTGGTCTATTTTGGAAAATGTTCCATATGCTGCTGAGAAAAACGGGTATTCTGGTGCTGCTGGGTGAAATCTTCGGAAGATGTCTGTTAAATCTAGTTGATCTGTGCAGTTGTTTAGATATGCACGTTCTTTGTTGAGTTTCTGCCAAGTTGATCTATCTAGTGGGGATAGTGGTGTGTTAAAGTCCCAAACAATTAATGTCTTTGGATCTATGTGGGATTTGAGGGAAAGTTTGGTTTCTTGGATAAATTTGGGTGCTCCGTTTGGTGAATAGATATTTAGAATTGTAATATCCTCCTGAAGGAGAGATACATTAATTAGTATGTAGCAACCTTCTTTAACTCTTCTCACTTATTTTAAATTGAATTCTATTTTATCTGATATTAGGATTGCAACTCATGCCTTTTTATGGAGGCCGTTTGTTTGGTAGAATTTGGTCCAGCCTTTAACATTGAAAATGTGTTTGTTTTTATGGGCAAGATGTGACTCCTGAAGGCAGCAGATAAAAGGTTCTTGCTTTTTAATCCAACTAGACAGTCTGTCTCTTAATTGGAGAGTTAAGTCCGTTAATGTTGAGAGATAGAACTGAGAAGTGTTTGGGAGTTTCTGCCATTTTATCCACCTTCTTGGGGGCTGTGGCAACTGGGTTCGTTCTGTGGTTCTTGGATTCTCAGTTTGGCTGCGGTTTCTTGGCCTTTTTGTGGTCTTGTTGGTTTTCTATGTGTAGGACATCTTTAAGAATCTTTGGTAGGGCTGGTTTTGTGGAGATATATTGTTTCATTTTTTCTTTGCTATGGAAGGTTTTTATTTGACCTTCGTTTATGAAGGAGAGTTTAGCTGAGTACAGTTTTCTTGGTTGATTGTTGTTTGTCTTTACGGTATGGCATACATCATTCCAGGCTCTTCTTGCTTTGATTGTCACTGCTGAGAAATCTGAGGTGATCCTAACTGGTTTGCCTTTATAGGTGATTGATTTTTTCTCCTTGACAGCTTTATGGTTCTTTTCCTTGGTCTGATTTGATCCTGTGAAGATTATAATGTGATGCTGGGTTGTCCTATTCTGGTCTGGTCTATTTGGGGTTCTAAAGGCTTCTTGTATCTGAATAGGCCTATCTTTTTGCATGTTTGGGAAGTTCTCTGCTAGGATCCTGTTAAACAAATTTCCTAGACCATTAACTTCTGTTTCTAGGTGCTTCTCTACACACATTATCCTCTGATTAAGCCTTCTGATGGTGTTTTCCAACTGTTGAAAAGATCTATCATATTTCTTGGACTTTTCTTGGACGGTTATATGTTCTTTCTCCATAAGATCTTGGCTGTCTAAATGCCTAAGACTTCGTAGGAACATAGTAGATACCATTGAATACTAGATACACGGCTTTGGCACTCTCTACTAATATGCATTTATTGGCATAGTACCACCTGCCTATCCATGTATGGCTATTTTGGCTACCTCTAGGGCTTGATCTCAGTGCCTGCCAAGAATTTCATCCTCGAGTAAGAAGTCAAGTGTGACACCTGTTTTCCTTTTCTGGGAGAGTGCTGGGTGTCAGGCATGATGGAGAACAAGTTTACAAATCTAGATGCAATTTGATAGTATGTAAACAATGTCACATATGTTTACGTGTTCTTACAATCGGTAAAATAAATGGTAAATAAATGAATAAAACAACAAATATAGTGAATAACCACACCAAACATGATATAGACTGAACATGTATATGGAAGTTCAATCCTAACTTTAAAACATATATAAGAGTATGACTGGGGCATGAATTCAGGCCTATGGAACAGGCCTGAATTTCTGGTCTTCAAGCACAGTGAGCTTCCCCTTCCCCCACAGTGCAACATAGTTACCCAGTCCCTAAGTTCAAATCCCAGGCCTTGCAGATAAAAATCACACATCCCAAGCCAAGGAGTTTCATTAGCATTTTTAATATTTTTTTAAAGTTCACTTTGCCTTTATTTGAAACATTTTGATTTTATAACATGAGATTTTTTCAAAAAACGTGTTGAAATTTTTACATTTCAGCATAGCACATTGGTGTTTTTGACCATCTGCCATGAAGTGTGAGAATGAAAATGAGGATATCATTTCTCCCTAGAAGTTCGGGACAGTTGATGTTATTTCTTATTTTTTCTATTTTTTTTTTTAGTTTGTCGGTTGTGGGGCTTGAACTCTGGGCTTGGTTGCTGTCCCTGTGCTCAAGGCAAACGCTCAAGCACTTGAGCCACAGCACCACTTCCAGTTTTCTAGAGGTTTATTGGAGATAAGAGTCTCACAGTCTTTTCTCCCTGGCTAGCCTTGAGTCGCCTTCCTCAAATCTCAACCTCCTGAGTAGCTAGGATTATAGGCATAAGCCACCTGTGCCCTGCAGTTGATGTTATTTCTATTTAGAGTAATTTTTGTAATTATAAAATGTCTGCAATTGTGTCCTGTGAGTTTTCCTCAGTGCCTACCATGAAATAGACTAGGGGAGTCTTCATACCACCAATGGTTGAGTTTCTGAATAAACACTCACTTCTGTGAGGACAGTAGTTACTTGTAAGCATTTTGGGAATGAATGGATTCTAAAATGAAAAACAAAAACATTGGTACTAAGATGTAGCTCAGTTGTGGAATAGTTCCCTAAAGAGCATAAGATCCTGGAAGAAAAGTTTCCTAAGGCTCAGAATGTTAGGATTTTGTATGAACAAACTTCTTTCCTTTTTTTTTTTTTGTCGGTGGTGGGGCTTGAACTCAAGGATTGGACATTATCCCTGTGCTCTTCAGCTCTTTGCAAGCACTCTACAGCTTTAGCCACATTGCCACTTCCTGTTTTCTACTGGTTTATTGGAGGAAAGAGTCTCCCGGGGCTTGCCTTGAACTGCCATCCTCAGCTCTCAGCCTCCTGAGTAACTAGGATTATAGGTGTGAGCCACTGATGCCTGATACATGAACAAACATTTTAAGATTGATTCTAAAGAAAGAAACTTCGAACATACTTTTTGTACAAATAATTTATAATGCCATGGTTAAGGCACTAATTTAGAAGTATTTTTTCATTGGCTGGTTTCTTAGTTTATTTATATATATATATATATATACATTATTAATTTATATATACAAATATTATTAAAAACATAGCTTTGAAGTGTACCTAAGAACATATGGGCTCATGTAAAATTATACAAATGCACAAGATTGATTTTCTTTCAGTTTGTTGGTACCATAAATTAAGTGGGATTTGTGTACTGTTTTTTTGTTCTCTGTTTTTGGAGGATTTCCCTCCCCTTTATACCCCTACCCCCCTCTCCCCGCACTTGAACTCAGCTTGCTCTTTCTTGGCTTGGTGGTTCGTAGCTGATTTTCTACCACTTCAGCCATACCTATAGACTGGCTTTTTGCTAGTTAATTGGAGATGATATCTCTCAGGCTTTGCTGCCTGGATTTGCTTTGAAACTTCATCTTCCAGTTCTCACCTCCTGAGTAGCTGGGATTACAGATGTGAGCCACTGGGGTGCCTAGGGATAAATTAATTTGGTTGATGTATTCTTTCTGTTTTTCTAAGCATGGGATGATCTACTCAAAAATTTCAATGAATGTCCTAGGTCTGAAATAATATATATATAATACATATGCAAATCTGTATATTTCTCAAAAGATGTAATCAATTTAATACATGTTATAAGTGTAATAATAGTCAATAAAATAATGAATGAATAATACAAAACATAAAATAAATACACTCAAAGAAAATTGCAATAAACATAAGTATGTAGATATTAATCATTATTTCAAATGTAGATGAATATTACATTAACAGGCCTGGGGATTGAATTCCGGCTGAGGGAACAGGCCTGAATTGCTTGTCTTCCAATAGGGTGAGTTTCCCCATCCCCCCAGTGAATTAGAGTTATCCAGACTCTGAGTTCAATTCCCAGGCCTGGCAGAAAAAAAGGACATGAATTCCAAGCCAAGGAGCTTCATTAGTATTGTATGTTTGTATATATGTATGTATATCATGGGACTTAAACTCTGGCCTTGGGAGCTGTCCTTGTGCTCTTCAGCTCAAGGCGAGTGCTATAATACTTGAGACACAGCACCACTTCTGGTTTTCTAGTGGTTTATTGGAGATAAGTGTCTCACAGACTTCCTGACCTGGCTGACTTTTAACCGTGATGTTCAGATCTCAGCATCCTGAGTAGCTAAGATTACAGGCATGAACCATAACTGCCACCAGGCTATTTTTAATATTTTTTAAAATATTTATTTTTTTTTATTTTTTATTTTTTTGCCCAGCACGGGGCTTGAACTCATATCGTGGCAACTCTGCCTCAGCTAACATCAACCTAGGCAGGGATGGTGCAGCCTCTGGACTCACAGACCATCCTGGGATACTAGGCCTCGGGGGCTGACAGGAAAACAAAAATGAAAACAGCACCAAAAAAAAAAAGCCAGGAACCACCTACGGATGGCAGTTTCTTGGTTTTCCATCCTTGCATGGTGACCATCCCGTGTCCAAACAACACTGCTTCAACCTGTAGGTCACCTGGCATTGCTGAAGGCTGACAGGCTGTCAGCGAAGCCATAGGCCAACCAGGACACCTAGGTCCTGAGTTTGAATCCCAGTTATGCTACTTACAAAGGGCTGGAGAGCCTAAGAATCTATTGCTTGTCCATAGGAACACCAGAGAAATATGATCAATGTCATGGTTGGATGAGTAGTTCATCAATCAGTCTAGTATAAATTTAGACCCAATAATCACAGAACACAGATTGACTTTAATTCATAGTTTATTATGCATTAAAAGAATACTATTCATTAAATGGAGTCCTCACTAAAGACCTGAGAATCTGTAAGAACGTAGTATGTGTCATTTAATTCCACATAGACATCACTGGCAGTATCAAAATATCTAAATATATATTTATCTGTATACCAGATATATATACCAGATAGAAAGGTACTGCTATTTTGGCCAAACCTGTGGCTCCATCCTAGGTCCTGGGATCCACTTGGTAGCTGAATGGGCTAGAGGCTGCCATGCTGACACTCACCCATTCATGAACTGGGACTTCTAGGCCCTCAGTTCAGGTACCAGCATTGCCAAAAATTTCATCTTGGAGTAAGATTCCAAGTGAGACACCTGTTTTCCATTTCTGTGCAAGTGCTGGGTGTCAGGTATGATGTACATAATATGTGTGCAAAGCTACATGCTACTGAATAGATTGGAATAAATGTAATAAATGATATAGGTGCACTCACAGTCCATAAAATAAATGTTAATTCAGTCAATCAATAATAATATATAATGAATCACACGAACAAACATGATACAGCCTGAATATATAAATGTAAATGTAAATCACATATTTAAAATGCCTATAAATGTTACATTTTTCGGGCTGGTGCTTGAATTCAGGCCTAGGGAAGAGTTGAGAAGTTCATGCATGATTCACATAGGAAATGTTAGGCAAGACCTCTGGCACAACAATTATTTTTAATTAAGACTTCACGAAATGTGACCATAATAATTACATTCAGGAAATCGAGGAATTGGGAAAGATCCAAGAATTGGTAGTCACATGGTAGATAGGTTTCCAACACAGCTTGCCACATCTTCTCTATACAAATAGGTATTTATTAGCATACTAGCTTCAGCTTATGAATGGATGAATATGGTGCACAAACCCCACCCCGGAGCTCAATCTCAGGTCCTGGGTAGGGCTTAGATCCTTAGGAACTCAAAAGCTGTTGCGCTCATATGGACCCACTAGAAAGTTGGGCCTGATAGGCCCACAGTTCAACTCCCAGCAATGCCAAAAGTTTCATCCTGATGTGAGAAACCAATCCTTACAGCTGTTTTCCTGTCTTGTGAAAGTCCTGGGCTTCATCGAGGATGGAGAATGCAATATAGGCAACTCTATAGCCATGGGAATAGGTTGTTATCCATGGCAACACAGATATACCTGCCACCATACTCAATAAAATACAAATACATCCATGAATAAGACTCAAAATTTAAAAATAACTACATTGAAAGCAAGATGCATAACACACCTGTATGTAAATAGAGATCCTATGTTTAAAAAAGGTAAGCTTGTTATTTTGTCCACTGCTGGGACTTCAAATCAGGCCCTGGACCAGGCCTGACAGTCTAGTCTTCAGGGATGATGAGCTTCCCCTTTCCCCACAGTGCAACAGGGTTACCCAGATCTGAGTTCAAATCCCAGGCCTGACAAAAGATTCATCCTGATGTTAGAAGCCAGTCTTTACACCTGTTTTCCTCTCCTATGGAAGTCCTGGGTCTCAGCTAGGATGGAGAATGAATGCATAGGCAACCTCATAACAATGGGAACAGGTCATCATCCATGTCAGCAGAGTTATACCTGTCACCATACTCAGTAAAATACACAATACCTCCATATATTAGACACAAAATATGGAGGAATGCACTGAATGCAAGATGCTATACACACATATATGTCAATACATATCCTGTTTCTATTATGAATTTATGCCTATCCTGGCCTTCACTGGGGCACAACATCAGGTCCTGAGAATGACTTAGCTCCTTAGATGCTCACAGGCTGGTGTCCTCACCTTGACTCTTTTGCCAATTGGACCTGCTAGGCTCTCAGTTCAAATCCCAACTCTGCCAAAACATGGATCCTGATGTGAGAAGCCCATTGATCCACCTGGTTTCTTGTCCCGAGAATGTCCTGAGTCTCAGCTAGGATGGAGAAGGAGTAGGAAACTCTATAGAAATGGGCATAGGTTGCCATCCAAGTCAGCACAGTTATATCTGTCATCATATGCAATAAAATATAAAATGCATCCTTGACTAAGACACACAATAAAAAGAACAACTACACTGAAAACATTATGCATTCCACACATGTATGTAAATAGAGATCCTATGTGTAACATAGGTGGGCATATGATTTTTGCCTGAGCTTGGGCTTCAATTCAGACCCTGGGACCAGGCCTGACCTTACAGTCTTCAATGATAGTGAGCTTCTCCTTCCCCCACAGTGCAAAAGAGTTACCTAGACCTGATTTCACATTCCAGCTCTGGCAGTAAAATGGCGTGAATTCTGAGCTAGGGTGCTTCATTCATAATTTTTCAATTTTTTAATATTTTTTGCCAGACCTGGGGCTTGAACTCAAGTTGTGGCAACTCTGCCTCAGGTCCGATCATCCTAGGCTGCAGCCTCTGGAACCACACCCCATCCTCGGATCCTAGGACCCCAGTGTTTGTAGGAAAAAATAAGAAGCCGGAGGAGAAAAAGTGGCAGGAAGTTCCAACTGGTGCTTTTAGGTTTATTTTCATTTGAATGTTGACCATGGTGAGACCAAACCCGGTGGACTGCAGATTGAAGGTGACCTGGTGTGGCTGAAGGCCTGCTGGCTGTCGGGGGAGCCACAGGATGACCGGGCAATGGAGGCCCCGAGGTCGAATCCTGGTCAGCCATCCTACATTGAGGGAATGGCAGGAGTTCCTGAGATACTCAATTCTGGACCTAAGAAGAGACATGAAATACGATAAATCTCTTCCTTGAATGAGTAGTTCCTGAGGATTCGAGTAGGAAATGATAGCCAAGACTCATGGGATATTGATTATTTTTAGTGAAGAGTTGATGAAGCATGACCATAATCATCACACTCATTAAATGGAGGCATTAGGGAAGATCCAAGAATCGGTAGTCACAGGGTAGATTGGATTCAAACACAGGTCTCCATATCTCCTACTCTATACAGATATGTACTTATTTGCTTACTACCTTCAGCTTATGAATAGATGACTATTGTGCTCCCCCTGACTTTCCCCTGGGACTCAATCTCAGGTCCTGGGAACGGCTGAGCTCCTTAGTGGCTCACAGGCTGGTGTGCTTATATGAACCCATTCGCCTATTGGGCCTGCTAGGTGCTGAGTTCAGATCCCAACAGTGCCAAAATATTCATCCTGTCAGAAGCCAGACATTTCACCTGTTTTCCTGTGTGAGTCCTGGGTTTCAGCTAGGATGGAGAATGCATGGGCCACCCTGTGGCCATGGGAAAAGGTTGTCATCCATGTCAGCCCAGTTACACCTGTCATATATACTCAAGAACATACATAATACATCCATGAATAGCATACAAAATAGAGAAGATAACTACACTCAATGCATGAGGAAGTCCACACACTGAAGTGAATATACATCCCATGTTTCAATGATGGATTGAGGACTCTTGTGGCCTCCCTGGGGCTTGATCTCAGCTCCTGGGAACAGCCCAGCTCCTTAGTGGCTCACAGGCTGGTTTGCTCATGTGGACCCATTGGACAGATGGGCCTCCTAGGCCCCTAGTTCGAATCACAGCACTTCCAAAAATTCACCCTGATGTGAGAAACCAGTTGTTGCACCTGTTCTGTGCTGTGCAAGTTCTGGGTCGCAATTAGGATGCAAAATGTATAGGCAACTCTATACTCATGGGAATAGCTTGTCATCCAGGTCACCACAGTTATATCTGTCATCCTATGCTCAAGAAAATACACAGTACATCAATGAGTAAGACACCAGATAAAGACAATAACTATACTGAACCCAAGATGCCGCCCACCCATGTATGGAAATAGAGATCGTCTGTTTAAATTCTGAATTTATGACTACTATAGCGTCCACCGGGGCTTGATCTCAGGTTCCAGGAAAGACCTAGATGCTTAGTGGCTCACGTGCTGGTGTGCTCACCATGCCTCATCCACCACTTGAGCCTGCTAGCCCTTGAGTTCAAATCCCAGCACTACCAAAAGATTCATCCTGATATGAGAAGCCAATAGTTGCACCAGTTTTCCTATGATGTGAAAGTCCTGGGTCTCAGCTAGAATGGAATATGCTATATAGGCAACTCTATACTCATGGGAATTGTTTGCCAGCAATGTCAGCATAGTTCTGACTGTTATCACACTCAGTAAAATACATATTGCATCTATGAATAAGACACGAAATCAAGAGAATGAGTACACTGAACGCAAGATGCCACCGACCCAAGTATGGAAATATAGCTCCTTTCCTTAAATTATGAGTTCATGAGTATATTGACCCCTGCAGGGCATGAGCTCAGGTCCTGTGAACAGCCTAGCACCTTAGTGGCTCACATGCTGGTGTGCTCACCTTGACCCATTCCCCAATTCTGCCTGCTAAGCTCTGAGTTCAAACACCAGGACAGCCAAAAGATTCATCCTGATGTGAGAAACCAATGGATCCACATGATTTCCTGTCCTGTGAAGGTCCTGGGCCTCATTGAGGATGGAGAATGCTATATAGGCTCATATATAGGCATGGGAATAGCTTGTCATCCACAGCAGCACAGATATACCTGTCACCATACTCAATAAAATACACAATACATCCATGAATAAGACTCAAAATTTAAAAAATAACTACATTGAAAGCAAGATGCATAACACACCTGTATGTAAATAGAGATCCTATGTTTAAAAAAGGTAAGCTTGTTATTTTGTCCACTGCTGGGGCTTCGAATAAGGCCCTGGACCAGGCCTGACATTCTAGTCTTCAGGGATGATGAGCTTCCCCTTCCCCCAGTGCAACGGGGTTACCCAGACCTGAGTTCAAATCCCAGGCCTGACAAAAGATTCATCCTGATGTCAGAAGCCAGTCATTGCGCCTGATTTCCTCGAATGTGGAAGTCCTGGGTCTCAGCTAGGATGGAGAATGAATGCATAGGCAATCTTATAACCATGGGAACAGGTCATCATCCATGTCAGTACAGTTATATCTGTCACCATACTCAGTAAAGTTCACAATACCATCATGAATTAGACATAAATTAAGGAGAAGAAATGCACTGAATGCAAGATGCTGCCCACACATATATGTCAATACAGATACTATGTTTCAAGTATGAATTTATGCCTATCCTGGCCCTCCCTGGGGCTCATTGTCAGGTCCTGGGAATGGCCTAGCTCCTCAGTTGTTCACATGCTGGTTTCCTCACCTTGACTCTTTCACCAATTGGGCCTGCTAGGATCTCAGTTCAAATCCCAACATTGCCAAAAGCAGAATCCTGATGTGAGAACCCATAGGTCGACCTGTTTGCCTGTCCTGTGAATGTCCTTGGACTCAGCTAGAGTGGAGAAGACATAGGCAACTCCATGGACATGGGAATAGGTTGTCATCCATGTCAGCACAGTTATATCTGTCATCATACTCAATAAAATACAAAATGCATCCCTGGCTAAGACACACAATAAAAAGAATAACTACACTGAAAGCATGATGCATTCCACATATGTATGTAAATAGAGAACCTATGTGTAAAATAGTTGGACATATGATTTTTGGCAGTGCTGGGGCTTCAATTCAGGCCCTGGGACCCGTCCTGACCTTGTAGTCTTCAAAGATGTTTAGCTTACCCTTCCCCAACAGTGCAACAGAGTTACCCAGACCTGAGATGAAATCTCAGCTCTGGCAGGATAATGGCGAGAATTCTGCACTAGGGTGCTTACTTCCTTCATATATATATATATATATATATATACATATATATATATATATATATATATATATTTTTTTTTTTTTTACCAGACCCGGTGCTCGAACTCAAGTAGTGGCAACTCTGCCTCAGCTTTGATCATCCTATGCTGTGGCCTCTGGGCCTATAGCCCATCCTCAAATCCTAGGACCCCAGGGCTTGCAGGAAAAAAAGAAAGCTGCGAGGGAAAAAAAAGCAGTGGGAAGTTCCACCTGGTGCTTTTACATTCATTTTCCTTTGTACGGTGACCATGGTGGGTCTGAACTCGGCGACCTACAGAGTGAAGTTTACCTGGAATGGCTGAAGGCCTGCAGCTGTTGGGGAAGCCCCAGGCCATCCAGGCAAAGAGCCCCAGAGGTCGAATCCCTGTCAGCCCCCTACATTGAAGGATTGGCGTGAGATCCTGAGATACTTGTTTCCGGACCTAAGAAGAGTCGTGGAATGTGATCAATCTCATCCTTGAATGAGTAGTTCCTGCAGGATGTGAGTATTAAATGATAGGCAAGATTCCTGGGGTATCGATTATTTTTAATGAAGAATTGATGAAGCATGACCATAATCATCACAGTCATGAAATGTAGGCATCGGGAAAGATCCAAGAATCAGTAGTCACAAGGTAGATTGGATTCCATCACAGGTCGGCATCTCTCCTACTCTAAACAAATATGCATACTATCTTCAGCTTATGAATGGATGACTATTGTGCTCTCCACCTGCCCTATCCTCAGGGCTCAATCTCAGGTCCTGGGAACAGCCTAGTTCCTTAGATGCTCACATCATGGTGTCCTGACCTTGACCCTTTCTCCAATTGGGCCTGCTAGGCTCTGAGTTCAAATCCCAACACTGCCAAAAGAGGAATGCAGGTATGAGAATCCAATCTATCCACCTGTTTCCTGTCCTGTGAAAGTTCTGGGTCTCAGCTAGTATGGAGAAGACTTAAGCAACTCTATAGACATGGGAATAGATTGTCATCCATGCTAGCACAGTTATATCTGTCATCATGCTCAATAAACAAAATGCATCCATGACTAAGACACACAATAAAAAGAATAATTGTACTGAATGAATGAATGTGAATAGAGATCCTATGTTTAAAATAGATGGGCATATGATTTTTGCCAGTGCTGGGGGTTCAATTTAGGCCCTGGGAGCAGGCCTGACCTTGTAGTCTTCAAGAATGGTAAGCTTCCCCTTCCCCCAGAGTGCTATAGTGTTACCTAGACCTGAGTTGGAATCTGAGCTGTGGCAGAAAAATGGTGTGAATTCTGAACTAGAGTGCTTTATTAGTTGTTTGGTTTTTTTTTTTTTTTTTTTTTTTTTGCTAACCAATGGATTTGAACTCACTTCATGGCAACCCTGCCTCAGCTTCGATCACTTTAGGCAGGTGGGCTGCCATAGGCCCATAGTCGACCCTGTGATCCTAGGCCCTGAAGCCTTGCAGGAGTAAAAAAAAAAACCCCACACAGAAAAATAGCCACAGGATGGATTTTTTAGATTTTCTTCCTTTTCATGGTGACCAACCTGGGTCCAAATTACACGGCTACAAAGGGTACCTCACTTTGCATTGGCCGTGGCTAGCAGACTATCGGGTAACCCAGACCTGAGTACAAATCCTTGGCCTCGCAGAAAAAATGGCTCGAATGGCGAACCAGGGAACTAAATATTTTTTTTTTAATTGTGGGCTTTTGAGGAAGCCATAGTCCCGCATGGCAACATAGGCCTACAGTTCGAATCCCAGTCATGCCACTTCTGGATGGTGGGAGATCCTAAGAGACTCATTCACATTCACAGGAATAACGATGGAATGTTATCAATATCATGGTTGAATAGGTTGTTCATGAATGATACTTGAATAAAATTAGACTTCATGATTTCAGTCAGCTGATTGATTCTATTTAATTATCTTATGAAGCATTAAAAGAATACTATTTCTCACAGGGATGCAATAATTTCAGGACACTAATTTACTTAATAGTTTATTAAGGATGAAAACAATAACATTAATTACATAGAGGCATAATAATTACACAAGAATTTGGTAGAAATGTAGTCTACATAACTGAATATTGTGTAGACATGTCTGGCACTCTATTAAGATATATATTTATTAGCATACTACCTCTGGGTGTCACTCTGTTCTTATTTTGTAAAACCCTGGGGCTCGATCTAAGGTCCTTGGAATTGCCTGTCAGCTCGATTTGCCCCAGGATGGCGTGTTGACACTCACCCATTCATGAATTGGGCCTTGTAGGCCATAGTTCAGATGCCAGCACTTCCAATAAATGAATCGTGGAGTAAGAAAATGATGGTGACAAACGTTTTCTTTTTTTTGTGAAAGTCCTAGGAGTCAGGTATGAAGTGGAACATATATGCAGACCTATATCCTATGGAATTAATGTTCTATGTGCCATAATAGTCAATAAAATAAATGGCCAATACATGAATAAAACAAAAAATAAAAACGAAAACACTGAAAGCTATATGGAGTCAACCTATGTATATAAATATAAATCAAATATTTAAAATGTACATGAATAGGATATTTTCTAGTGCTGGGGATTGATTTCAGGTCTAAGGAACAGACTTGAATTTAATGACTTCAAGGAGGTGAGCTTCCCTTTTCCACACAGTGCAAAAGAGTGACCCAGACCATGCGTTCCAATCCCAGTCCTGACAGAAAAAATGGCAACTGTTCTATGTGATGTCCAATTCTTAGGTATTTCATTCTGCCTCCATTTAATGAATGTGATTGTTTAAATGCTTGATAAAGTATTAATTAAAATTGATCAGTGTCCTATAATATAATTGTGTATAATTTTATCCTAGAATCATTCAAGAACTGTCCATTCAATCACATATATCACATGCCATTGGTATTTATATGGATAGGATTGAGTTTTTTAGGATCACCTGCCATTTGGAGGTGGCAGGACCAGGATGTGGGCTCCAACTCTCACCACTTAAACCTGAGGATAAGGAAATCACTGGTCTGTCCAAGAACATCAGCAACATCAATGATTAGGCAGGCACCAATGGCTCTCAGCAGTCCTCCTTGATACTTACAAGGCTGTGATAGGAGGATCATGGTCAAAGTCACCCTAGACAGGAAAGTCCTTGAGACCCCTGTCCAACCTCAGCGCCAACAAAGCCAGAAGTAGAGCCATGTGGCTTCACTAGTTGAGGGCTAGCCTTGAGCAAAAGCAGCTCAAGGGCTGTGCCCAGATCCTGAGTTCAAGGTCAGGGACTGGCAACAAACAGACAAACACAACAATCTGTGCAGCCATCCAGCTAAAGCAGGTCACCCTCTTGTCCTCAACTGGACTGGACAGAGTTTCATATGAAAGGGGTGCTGTCATCTTGACTCTGCCCATTCTGCCTGCATCACAGGAATCCATCCACACCCCCATTCTTTTATGTTTCTCTCTGACCAGTGGGAAACAAGAATGGTGGACACGCCCAAATTCCATGCTGCCCAGTAGCACCTGGATTCCCTCAGTTGGTTGACACCACTACTAGCAGTTGAGGAAGGTAGAGGTGGCTGAGTGGTGAGCAAGATACTCGAGGCCACATTGGAGTAGAGTAGGAAATTGAGGTCCTAGACAGTGAGTGGGTGAATAGAGCATTTTCCAGACCTTGGGAAAGTGGCCAGCCCATCTTTCCCAGCGCTCAGATGTCTGAAACAACAGGATTCCATGAGAGAGCTGCGGGCAAGAAATTGCCACAAGAACACTGGCAGAAGAATCCTCCCAACAGATCTGCAACATTCAAGAAAACTAAGAACATTAAAAAGTGAAGGATCCCCAAGACAAACACCACTGGGGAGTGTGACTCAAAGGAGAGTCCAGCCAAATATGATGCTGACCATGGGCCTCCCCTGCCTTTGGACACAGCCACAGCCACCAGGGTCCAGAGTGTCAATGGTCCCGATAACACCAAGGATCTGCAGAGGTGTACTGACATGTGGTGCCCACCCTGGATCCCAGCAAAAGAAGAAAAGAGGAGCTCTGTGCCAAGATCCAACCACTGAAGCAGGAAAAGACAGACTTGCAGGATGAACGGGAGTAAGAGAGGAGAAGATAGCCCAACTGCACACAACAATGAAAAGGGAGCTAGAGATCCACAAGGCACCCATAGAGAGGTTGGTTTGGGAAGAAAGTGATTTACAATGTTCACCAGCCCGTGTGCAGCAGGCGACCAATGATAGAGAAAGGGACAATGAAGCTCTCACCAGCTGCCTGCAGACCGCAGAGTAGCACATGGCAGAGCTGGAGATGGCAGCTTCTGTGGTCACTGCTCACAGAATGAGACCGAAATGTTCTTTGAACAGCTGAATGATGTGACCCTTCAGCTCAAGGGAAAGATCAGAAGTTTCAATGACTTGGAGCAAGTGAACACTGAGTTGCAAGAGAAGCTGGAAGCACTCTGGACACAGTGGAGCAACATGAAGAGCAGAATCGGCAAGTTCCAACAAGTGCTGGCAGGGCGTGAGGTACTAAAGAGACTACTGGACAACCTGAGCTGGATGGTGACTGCAGCGAATCTAGAGAGAGACACCTTCACAGAAGACCTGAGCATTGAGAGGTCTGTGCATAAGGAGGAGGCCCGGCGGCTGACCCACTGGGTGAACCAACTGCCAGAGGAGAAGAATAGAGGGGCAAGGCAGGTGTTTAACCTAGAGAAGGAGCTGGGGGAAATGAGAAGGAAGCTGGCAGAGACATGGCCCCCTTCCGGACCATCTCCGGTCAAGCAGCAGATGAAAGCCCAGGCCTATTGCACGCAGATGGAGTTGAAAAACCTGGAGGAACAACTTCACATCCAGGTCCAGGAAAACCAAAGGCTCCATTTCCAGAACACGGAGCAGGAGAAGCAACTGTGGAGACTGGAGAAGGCCAAGGATCAGCAGGAGATCTGCAAGATCCCACGATGCGCATGTGTGCAACGGACAGATGGAAGAACAGCTGGCACTGCTGAGGGCCTCTCTCCACATGATGAGCAGTGAGAAGGAGAAGCTGGCCAGCATCTTAGACTCAGAGCAGCAGGTGAAGAAACATCTGTGAGAACAGCTGGACCACACAGTGAAGAAGATAGAGGAATGGAAAGAGGTGGCTGAGAGAGAGAGAGTCAAGCAGCTTGGGAGCTGCAGGAGCAGCAGGAGCAGTCCCTGGCCCAGATGCAGGAGCTCAGAGCCACCTGTGAGCTGCACATCACCTCCAATGAGCAGCTGAGCTCTGTGAACGAGGCCCTGCAGCAGCACCTAGAGAGGCAGACCAGCTGCTGGAGCAGCTGAAACAAGTGCAGGCCCCACCAACTGTCGGGACCAGGTGGTGCCCCCAAAGTGGCAGGACACCCTCAAATGCCTGGAAGTGACCAGACCATAAGAGGAGAGCCTGCAGGCCCAGCTGAGCTTCCTGGCTTTCCATGGGGAAGGGAAAGTTGAGAGCCCTGGAGAAGCAAAAGGTGAGGAGGCAACTCCCCCAGACATGACCATCGCAGAGGATGGAGACATCCCCCAAACCGAGAGGGACGTGGATCTGGGGGCACTCTCCATGGCTGAAATCCACAGGGAGAAATTCCTGCACCAAGAGTTGCAGGCCCACTGCGGGTGCCAAGTCCACTTGGCAGCTCAGTGCCAGAGAAACTGGAGCCACTGGCCCCCCACCCTGCGAGCTGGCACCACAGCATACGTGAGGATGGGAAGCAGGACACGTGGGCATCCGAGAAGAAAATCTGCTTTGTCCATGACCTGCCTATTGATGTGGACTTCTGGAATCCAGTGGATGGGCACCACCATGGATGCAGCCATCTGTTGGCACACATCTGCATCATCGAGGACTCCCTCGTGGCGTGTAAATAGCAGATGTTCGTCCTGTGAGCTGTGCCAGGAGAAAGCTGGGCACATGTGCTGGCTGTCCCAGGAGAAGATGAAGAGGAGAGAGCTGTGGGAGCCCCTGTGATTCCTCTCAGGGGAAAGCATGGACAGCAGGCACCAGATGCCAGCACAGGCTGAGTCCCCCACCACCACCACCGCTTCAGACACCTCAGACTCCACGGTGGTCAAAATGAGGGAGGAGCAGAAAGGTTTGGAAGAATTGCCACTTCAAAGCAGTGTGGAAACTGCCAAAGGACAGGTCGGGGTACCCTACCCCATAGAGGACTCCCCCATGGAGCACATCCTGCCGCAGAAGCCACAGATGCAGATCACCCACAGCTCACAGGCTCAGGCAAGGAGTATTCCCTCCCTTTCTTCTGTAGACTGATGCAGATGATGAATCTCTATGTGACATACTGACTCTTAAAAGCCTCAGCAGCCACCACAAGTAGGTGGCCAGGTGGCCTTCTCTCAGACCTCCATCTCCAGGTGATGGGAAGGGAAACTGAGGGTCAGGTAGGGCAGAGGCTTCCGGGAGGTGGCCCATATTCAAGGGACATCTAATGGACCATTCGTGGCCAGGGAAGAGGCCCATGTTAAGCTTATCGCAAAGAATGAAGAGTTTTCAAAGGGTAAACAAGCCTCCAACAAAGATAGATTTGTTCTTCCCATCCTGGGGCTTGAACTCAGTGCCTGGCCACTGTCCTTGAGATCTTTTTCTCATGGCTAGCACTCCACCACTTGAGCCACAGTGCCACTTGTTGTTTTCTGATGGTTCATCGAGGATAAGAGTCTCACATACTTTCCTGCCCAAGATGGCTTTGAACCGAGGTCCTCTAGATCTCAACTTCCAGAGTAGCTAGGATGACAGGCATGTGCCACCAGTGCCCAGCATGTGATGCCTTTTGAAGGCATCTTGGCTATTCTGTAAAAGGAGCCCCAAAGGGCCTGGATAGACCTTGACCCAGTCAAGGAGCTGGGATGTGGGAAGGCTGATATTCTAGCAATTCTGTTCCCCAAAATAAAAGATGCCAGCTGGTGTTGAATGCATCAAATACCTAGGTCAACAGCCACCAGGCTTAGTGGGGAAAAGGTAGAGAATACCCAAAGATTGCAGTGTAGAAATCTCTCATTTTGCATGCATGTGGTGTGTGTGTGTGTGTGTGTGTGTGTGTGTGTGTGTGTGTGTGTGTGTGTGTGTGTGTGTGTGTGAACTCAGGGCCTAGGCTCTATTCCAGAGTTTTCTTGCTCAAGGCTAGTGCTCTTCTACTTGAGCCACAGCCCCACTTGCTTTTGATGGTTAATTGTAGGTAAGACTCTCAAGTACATTCCTGTCCAGGGTGGCTTTGAAGCATGATAGGGGCCCAGGGAAGCAAGAGTAAACACAACTCCCAGGTACAATCCCTATGGTGGGTGACTCCTGCCTCCTTGTAGCCAGATGCGGGACATGTGGCCCCGTGTCATCGTGGGGGACTATCGTCATGTAGAGTTCAATTGGGGGAAGTGACCAGGGCCAAGCTGACTTTTGCCCACCCTAAATGCTGATTCCAGAGCAGATCTGTTCCATCTTATGCCAAGAGAGCTCCAGGAGGCCCAGCTTCCAGGGACACAAGGAAGGGAGAGGTCAGCTCCAGGCCAAGGTAAGAGCCTTTGTCCATGGACACCACAACTTGGCCTTCCTGATCACTGTAAGGCCTGTCAAAGAACAACCCCCACCCCCCAAAAAAACAAAATGTCTCAGAGTGGTTGAGCTCTAACATTGAATCAAAGAGCTCAGAGACAGGGCCCCCACGCTGTGAGTTCAAGACCCCCAGCTGACCCTCCCCCATAAAACAGGTTAACTAAAGGTAAACTAGTAGGATTTGTGAAGTGTTTCTGAAGAATGGTGATACAGAAGAAAGCACCCTAATTCTAATGACAGCTGAACTTGTGACATACAGCTATGTGCTGAGTCCTTCACAGAGTGCTATTTTCTGGGTCCTTCCCACATGGGGGTTTTGTGCTGAGTCCTCCAAAAGCATTTGTGTGCTGAGTCATCACAAAGGGTGCTATATTATGAGTCCTTGAGAAGAGTGGGCCTTACTGGGTTTTTCAAAGGGTGCTGTGTGCTGAGTCCATTAAAGAATGTACTTTATGCTGAGTCCTTCAAAAGGTGCAGTGTGCTAATTCATCCCAAAGGGTGCTATGTGCTGAGCCCTTGAGAAGGGAGGGACAGGTGAATTTTTCAATGGGTGCTGTGGGCCGAGTCCTTTACACAGAGTACTTTTGCTGAGTCCTTCAAAGGGGGTTGTATGCTGAGTCATCCCAATGGATGCAATGTGCTGCATCCTTGAAAAGAGTGGATGAGGTGAGTTTTTCAAGTGCTATGTGCTGAGTCCTTTATACGGGGTGCTCTGTACTGTCCTTCAAATGGTGCTGTGTGCTGAGCCCTTCCACAGGGTGGTATATGCTGAGTCCTTCAAAACTCTGCTATGTGCTGAGTTTTGTAAAGGGTGCTGTGCACTGAATGTTTTACACAGGGTGCTACATACTCAGCTCTTCAAAGAGTGGTGTGTGTGGAGCCTTAACACAGGGTGCTATGTGCTGAGTCCTGGAAAAGTGTTCTACGTGCTGAGTTTTTCAAAGCTTGCCATGAACTGAGTCCTATACACTGCATGCTATGGACTTCCTCCTTTAAGGGGAGCTGTATGTTGAGTTATCCCAAAGGTTACTATATGCTAAGTGCTTCAAAGGGCACACTGTGCTGAGTCTTTTACACAGGGTGCTTTGTGCTGTTTTTTGAAGTGTTCTGTGTGCTGAGTCATCCCAAAGGGTGCTTTGTTCTGAGGTAGTTATCCCCAACAATCTCTCTCTCTCTCTCTCTCTCTCGCTCGCTCGCTCGCTCGCTCTCACACACACACACACACACACAAACACACACACACACAAAGACACCTACATACACACGCACAGGGGTCACCGTGTACCTGCTTGATGTGTGGAGTGGAGAGGAATGGAGGAGAGTCTCCTCCAGTGGTGGGGCTGAGGGGAGATTTGATTCCCTGGGCAAGTGTTAGGGTTGGCGGGGAGTGCTGAGCTGAGGTGAGGCTGCAATTCCCATGGCCTGGAAGCCTTAGGGCCCAGGCGGGGCTGCTCTTGTAGGCAAGGGTGGAGGGCGGGGATGAGGGGAGTAGGGGGGGTTGAGGAGAGGAGGGGGTGGGGCAGTGGGGAGGAGGAGGCAGGGCTCAGAGGGCTCACTGTGGTGGTAGCAGTGGCCAGGGGCTCTCAGTGGCAAGCAGGCATGCGTGGAGGGGTCGAAGTGGCCAGCAAGAGGAGTGGAAGCAGAGAGAGAGAGAGAGCAGAGAGGAGTAAGTACATGCATGAGAGGAAGTGGCTTCAGTGGCTGGCTGAGGCCTCAATTGAAGTGAAGTTCCTGACTGGGAGCGCAGAGCATGAGGAGCTAGCACAGCAGAAACATCACCTCAAGCAGCCCCATGGTGGCATGGTGGCCATGGGCTGTCCCAAGTCCAAGGTTCCAATTATCATGGTGGTGGCAGTGACCACAGAGGAGGAGGCCACTGAGGAGGAGGTAGCTAAAGAGGCAGCCTTGGGGGCAGCAGTGGCAGGGGTGATGGCGGCATCGGCGGAAACAGGTCTGGCTGTGGATGAGGCGGGAGCTGAGTTGTCTGCAGCTGAGGGGGAAGAGAGGCCATGCTTGCCATACCATGAGCCCTCAGATCCGGCCCCTCCCTCCCCGACCCTCCCCAAGGTGCCATGTTTCAAAAATGGCACTGCTAGCCTAGACCCGGCGAGCCTCTCTCATTTGCCCAGCTGAGATAACGTGCCCCTGGCTGGCTTGTTTCATTGACCCGGTCCAGGTCGCTGGTCCTTGGATTCTGGGCCTGCCACACCTGGAGCCACTGCCTACAGCTTCTCCCAGCAGCACACGTTAGTGGCCACCCTGTGGGCCCATACCCTGGGACCCCATTGCCCAGTGAACCCCTCGACCCCCCCTCATAGTCTCCCCCATTCTGTGAACCCGGATCCGACCCGTGCCTCCCGCCTCCCCTCTCCTGTCCCACCTGTGCCTCCCCTGCATCCCATAGTACACCCTGGCTCTGCCCCAAATGCACCCCAGGTGTGGGGGGTGGGGGTGAGTGGCAACCCGAGGATCCCTCTCATGTCCCTAGTGGCCAGTGTCCCAGGAAACGGGAAGATGCAGGGTTGGGTGAGGAGGGGGCACCAGAGAGATCCTGGCCTGTAGTAATGGAGCCACACAGCCACCCATCTGCACCCTTCCTCACCTTGGTGGGAACCTGGTGGCTTCAGTCAGAGGTGGGGAGCAGCATCTCCAAACCTGCCTTCTCAGGTCTTTTCCTTTATTTCTGGGGGTGGGGGTGTTGGATGCAGAAGATAGACCCCCTTGCTGTGTGAGCCCTTGTCCTCTATGCTTGGTCACCCTTTCACCTGAGGAGGGTCCCAGAAAAGCCCACTAGGGAGGTGAGGACACTGGGGATCAGATAGAAGATGAATATCTGGGAGAAACACACCCCCTCTCACCCACACCCAGCCTATTCTCCCCACCCCAGCTGTCATCAGTTCTCACAGGGTGATCACATTTCCCAGCTCTGCCAGAATCTGCTGGTGCTCCCGGTCCATCTGGTCTCCTCATCCTCCCCAAGAATGCACCAAGTCACCCAGAAGCATCTAGGCTGGAAGTAGGAAGTCCATCCATGTATGTAACATTTAGGAGCCCATCCATTTCCCCAAAACCGCCCCCATCCCAGGTCAGACACCCCTCTGGGGGAACCATGAACCCCTGCTTGTTATCTGTCCTGGCTCTGAGGAGCCACCTGTCTCAGCACTCTATCCAGCATCCTGGCCTAGGGTTTTGGTTTATGTGGAGTTAAGGTTTGTTGTTCTCAAGAGGAAGATTCTGACTCTGGAGAAAGGGAGAGGCAGGGTGGTTCTTTTTTATTAGAATGGTGCTCCCCTTTGGTGGGATCCCCTGGTTCTGACAAGGGAACCCCATGCCCCAGCTTGTACATTGTCCCAGATGAGGAACTGACAAACTCAGGAGAGGCACTGTTCTGAGTCTGTGTGTGTGTGTGTGTGTGTGTGTGTATGAGAGAGAAAGAAAGAGAGAGTGAGAAATGGAGGGAGAGAGGGAGGGAGAGAGATCATCTTTCAACTTGTACAGCATGACTGTGCTCAGGTGAGCGATCAGTTGGCAAATTTCAGGTGCTGCATGTACCAGTCTTCTGTCACTGGTCTGGATTTTGTGTGTTTGTGTGTGTGTGTGTGTGTGTGTGTGCAAATGCATGTTGTGCATGTTGGGAGAACAGGGAGATGAAAACAATGGAAACATATTTAAGTCACCATGTCTAAAAAGAGCGAAAGCATTTTATTTTTGTGTATGTGTATTGTTCTTTTGTCATCAATGCCATGTATGCTCCCAGCCACAATTTTTATTTTCTCCTTCACCATTACAAGAATAGTTTGGGGAAGGTTTTAGTAGATGTTCCTTTCCACCTCTTTCCACCTCTCTCTTCCCCTTTCCTGTAGCTCACAGTAGCTTCGGGGTCTGCGTGGGTCTCCACTTGGAGGTCTGTGTGAATCACAGACCAGAGTGGACACCTGTCCTTCTGTCTTCAGGCTGGTGAGGCAAGTGTGACCACAGCCACACTCATACAGCCAGATAACCTGCTCTGGTGTGTAAAGTTGGAGCTAATTCAAGGGTTGGGAATGTGTCTGCCAAACATAATTAGGGAATGTGATGGGGGGAGTAGGGCAGCAGATGTGAAGCTAGGAGGGTCTGGTGGGTGGCAAATGGTGTGACATAACAGATGGTTCACTACAAACAAGGAAGAGAGGGGAACCTTACCCAGGGTTTGGCGGTGTCCATGGGCATCTGGGCAGGGGGCTTCAGGCCCCCACTGGTGGCCTGGATTCCCTCCTAGGGCTGTGCACCGGTGGGCAGTCCTCCCTGGAGTCCTGTAGACTCCAATCTGTGTCCTGCCTCGGTTGTTTCCAGCTGGGCAGTGGTAGGCAAGTGCATTCCCCCTAATGAAGCCTGCACGGTATCAGGCCACGGCAGTTAGCTAGGGCTGGCTGAATGCCAGTTTCTGTAACCTGCTGTTGGCTGTCTAGAAGGAAAAGGGGACCACTGACTTTGGAAGCCTTTAAGTTTGATTGGGACAACTGAAATGCCAGCTTTTCCAGGATTTTTTCTTTAAGCTGGCAATTAATACTAATGATTGGAATTTGGGTCAAATTAGATGGACCATTTCAGCTGCCAAACAATGATGTTCAAGGCGGCATAGGCAGAGTTCCCAAGCCAGATCGTCTCCTGTCAGGAACATCCTGCTTTGACTCCCTTCCTCCAGCAGCTGCTGATTCTCCTCTGGTTCTCTCTAGGGTGACCACCACAGTCAAGGACACCATGGGGAGCAGAGATGGTGACCTCGCAATCCCCAGGTTGCCAGCTGTGAGCCGAGACGATTCCCAGCACTGCACTGGAATCTGGGAGATTCAGAGAACTGGGAACCCTCAAGGATTCTTTCTCTGCAACATGAAACTTGGGGGCCGGATGTGGTAGACCATCATGTCTGGCCCCAGGGGGAGGAGAGGAGGCCCCTTGAGCCAAGCTTTCACCTCACGTGCCTCATTCACACCTGAGGGTGGAATTGAGTGCCAAACTGTGAGTTAGCCTCTGGACAAAGATTTTTGAGAAGAGAGGCATCGAAGAGCCCCAGAATCCAGCAAGTACATCGTGGCTCACATCCTCAGAGCCTAAAGAGTTAAGTGCGGTGGCTCCAGGAGGGCAGGAAGTGGGACTAGGGAGAACTGTGGAAGAGCTACTTCAGGCTTTAACACCTCCCCCACTAACCCCTCCACCCCCAGGATGCTTACCTGAGTTGGATTGGAGTTTTCTGTAGTATTGTCATAGAGAGATGCTCATTTATTTATCCAACAAACCGTTAAAGTGAGTGCCAGGTCCAGGAATCATAGACAATGAAATATTCTAGTGCTGGTTCCACAGCACATGAAGAAATCTTGGTTTGAGCTAGATGCCGGTGCTTCACACCTGTCATCCTAGCTACTTAGGAGGCTGAGATGGGAGGACTGAGGCTTAAGTCCCAGGAAGAAAAGCCTGTAAAACTCTTATCTCCAACAAACTACCAAAAAGAAAACGCCAGAAGTGGATGAGTGGCTCAAGCTGTAGACTGCTGGCCTTGAGTAAAAAGGCTTAGGGACAGCACCCAGGCTCTGAGTTCAAGGCCCAGGAGTGACACAAAGAAAGGAAAGAGAAAGAGGAGGGAAGGATGGAGGGAGAAAAGGAGGAAAGGAAAGAAGAACGGAGCATGCAAGCCTTGGTTTGGAGTCCCTGGATCAAGGGAGCCAACCACTCACAATCTCTGTGGGGACAGTTTCAGAGCCTAAAGCCAGTATGTAGGATGAAGCCATGGACCCCTCAGGAATTTCATAACATCCAGGAGCTGTGTGGTCGCCAACTGCAGAGGGAAACAGCCTTGGGTGGACCCTAGGGCTCAGGGTGTGTCACCAAATTTCAGTCTCCCCTGGCCCACCGAATTTATTTTCTAGTCAGATAAGAAGAAATTGTCCAAAGTATAGGGAGGTATAGGCTGAGGGAGTGTCAAGAGGGGGGTGGCAAGTGCTAAGCAAGAAGATGAAGAGAGAGGATGATCCCAGGTCAGGTGTGTCAGGCCATTGGAGCCATAACCTCATCTAACAACTTAGACCATCAGTGATAGAGACTTTGACCCAGCCACATGGCTGTTAAACGTCCTGACACTTTGGGTTTACAATTGACCAGCTGGCTGTCATCCACTGCTGGATGCCTGTGTGGTACATCCTTGGGGACTGGGACTTTTGCTGGCTCAATCTGAAGATGACACTCCCAGTGTTCATTCCTCGACCAGAGACAGAGGTAAGCCTGCCACTGGCACAGGACATCCAGAGAATGAGGGGGGAATCAGACCCGTGTTGCCCCAAGACTTCCTCTAGGGGACTGTAGAGCCCCGTGACTGCATTCTCAGAGATAGAGGTGGGTCCCTTTGCTGGCTCAAACTTTAGTCTAGATGGCAGATCTGGGATTCAGAGAGGGCCCACTGAAGGTGGGACAGGGCTGGTTAGGGGGTGGTGGGAAAACCAGAGGCACTGAGCTCTGAGCAGGGTTGTTTCATTGAGAATAATCACAACCCAGGAACATTCCTGGAATGGATAGGCCTTTTCTCCTTCCCGAGAGAGAGGGACCTACAGCCCTTCAGTCTGCATCCCTTGACCAAGAAATCCTTTCAATCCCATATCTTGTGGCTGGATAACTAGACCTCAACTGACTGCCCGCCCAGTGTCGAGGGATCTTGAGGCCTTGATTAGGTCACGGGATCCTCAGTATGAGATTGTACTTGAACGTCCTGACTTGGTGCATGGTCTGTCCCATCTAAGACTGACATAATCTAGGACATAGAATTTAGAGAATCAGAGCAGGATGGGGTCTATTCTGTGAGTCTTGAGTATTACGTGTGAGCTTTGAGCTCCCATGTGCCTACCTGCTTCCCTTTCTTGGGTAGGTCTATGCTAGAAAAAGTTTGTAACTAGGGCCTGGGTCCCATCCCTTGTGTTATGCTCAAAGCTAGCACACTGCCATTTGAGCCATAGCTCCACTTCCAATATTTGGGGGTCTTTAATTAGAGATAAGAGTTCTCATGGTGCTCAGGGACTGCTGAGGCCTTGGGCTACTGCTGTGTGTGTGTGTGTGTGTGTGTGTGTGTATTTTTCCCTCATCTTTCTCTGTCCCCTTCCTGGGCACCTGTCTGCCTCTTCCTGACTTCAGAGGGAGCCCCTCCTCCATGGCATGGCACCCTGCCTATAGCCCCCTATCTGGGTCTACAATGAGTCCTAAATTACCAGAGACCTGTATATTCTAGCTTTTTGTTGGGGCCTAAATCTGGCTGTCCATAACTTTGGCAACCTCCAGAGGATTCTGGGTCAGCAGGGCCAGCTGACATAGGTTCTCCCCTGCCCATGGAGGAGAGGGGCTCAGTCATGCATGTCCTTTCCTTTTCCTCAACTGGGCCTCTGGATGCATGTCCATCCTAGCAGGCTGGCAATGGAATGGGGGAAGGGTGGTTGCCAATGCCTCTGGCCAACTTCAGCCTGATAGCTGACTGAAGGCCGCCCAAACAAGTGGATCTGGGGCTACATGGAAGGTGAGGCAAAGTTGTCTTCGAAGTACCTATTGGTGTCTAGGAAATGTAAACGTACCTTATCGCAGGAAAGTCTATCGCCCCTCTCCCCGCTGCCCAGCTGGGCCTCTCAGGTCCTTCTAAACAATTCCGGATAACCATAATACAGAGGCACAGACTAGATTCCAGGGTCAGGGTAGAAGGGGTGAGAGACAGGTATGGCCAGTACCTCAATGTTCTGGGGCATGAGCCTTGACCTGGTTATATCCCCCTTGTGTTACTTCCATTCTTAACCCAGTGCTAGCCACACACAGGCTACTTGTGACAGTGCTGTGGAAGTAGCAGGAACGGAAGTGAGATCTAGGATGACCAAAATCTGGATTTATGGCCTGTGGGGTTGGGGATGGCAAAGGGTATTTATCTTTTAAAAAAATCTCAGAGGGCTTGGAAGGTAGCTCAGTGGTAGAGCGCTTGTCTTGCATGGCTGAGGCCCTGGGTTCGATTCCTCAGCACCACATAAGCAAAAAGGAAAAAGCCGGAAGTGGCGCTGTGGCTCAAATGGTAGAGTGCTAGCCTTGAGCTGAAGAGCTGAGGGACAGTGCCCAGACCCAGAGTTCAGGGCCCATGACCGGACCCCCCTCCCCCCCCAAAAAAATCTCAGAACTGGAACTCTGGGCCTAGGCACTGTCCCTGAGCTAACACTCTACCACTTGAATCACAGCTCACCTTTCATCTTTTTTAGTAGTTTAGTGGAGAGAAGAGTCTCACGGATTTACTTGCCTGGGCTGGCTTCAAGCTGCCATCCTAAGAGTTTAGCCTATTGATTACTAGATAGCTGGTTTGAGACATTGGCATCTGCTAAAGATATTAGTGTGTGTGTGTGTGTGTGTGTGTGTGTGTGTTTACCGGGACTTGAACTCAGAGCCTAGGTGCTATCCTTAGCTTGTTTGCACAAGGTTGGTGCTGTACCGTGTGAAATAGTATAACTTTCCTTCCCAGTTTTTTGATGATTCATTGGAGATAAGAGTCTACCCAGGCTAGCTTTGAAACTTGATTGATCCTCAGGTGTCAGCCTTGAGTAGCTAGGATTACAGGCATGAGCCACTGGCACGCAGCGGCAAGGATGTCTTTTCATACACTCTTCTGTTCTACAGCTGTCTACTTGCCCTGGCCTAGATTTCTGATCTCTATATCAGCTCCTAGCAGCCCCTGACTGTGTGGAGAACATTAAGCTCAAACCTGATCCCATTTCTTTGTCCTCAGTGGAGGGTACGTTTTGTCTGAAGCCTGGGTTGGAGAAGTAGCTGAACATGGGTGCTCAGCTGGGACAGAGAGGTACTCTGTTTTATCCAAGAAGGAAAGTGTGGCCAGTTAGATACTAATAGCTCATTCTCTCATATTCCTATCTCCTCAGAGGCTGAGATCTGAAGATTGCCTTTCGTGGCAGCCCAGCTAGAAAAGTCAGTGAGACTCTTTTCTGCAAATAACCACAGAAAGCTGGAAGAAAAACTGTGGCTCAAGTGGTAGAGTGCTAGCCCTCAATGAAAAAACTCAGGGACAGAGCCTGAGCCCTGAGTTCAAACCCCTGTACAAATATGTGCACGCACACATACATGCACACACACACACACACACACACACACACACACACACACACACACACACACACACAGAGGTGTTAATGATGAGCTCAGGTAGAACTGTGGGCAGTCTTGAGGCATAATCATAGTAAACTCTCAAGGCAGATCAAGTTGTTTCTCCCTGAGTCCTTCTTGGGCTAAGGGGTCTGGGTCATGGCAGTAAGTTCCATGGAACCTGCCCCTCCATTCATGCACGGAGCCACAGGACCAAGAGAAGGACACTATGGATGCTCTTTGTAGTTGGCCCACGATTTCAGACCTTCATCTGCCCCTGAGCACTGGTGAGGAAAGCAAGGCTCCAAACCCTGGGACTCCAGGGGTAGTGACTGCTACAAGCAGCAACCAGCCACCCGTGGATTCCTAAGCCTACAAGTCTTTCATGAGCCCAACTCAACACCCGTCAAAGGTGTGCCTGATAGATTCACACTTTTGTGATACTTGTGTGAGTGGGCATTACCTGTTGTATCATCTTGCAGCTCCTGCCCCTCCTGGCCCAGAACCCTGGTATGAGACGTAGATTTACTGCTCAGATCCATAATGCACCCATGACAGATGCCATTCTGATGACTCGAACGATGACCTCCATGCCCCAAGGTTTGACCCTTCTCTGATACTGTGGCCTACTCTGTAGGGAAAGATATCCAAAGAGGCTGCTCTGAAGACTGGTGGGATACCTAGACATTGGGAGTCCATCAGAGGCCCATTGGAAAATATTCTGCCACAGAGTGAGGTCCAAGCAGGCCAGTTGTTGGTCATGGGGCTTGAACTCTGGGCCTAGTTGCTCTTCCCCACCTCTTCAGCTTACCACTTGAGCCACCGCGCCACTTCCAGTTTTCTGGAGGTTCTCTGGAGTTCAGAGTCTCCCAGACTTTCTGGCCCGGGCTGGCTTTGAACCATGATCCTCAGGTCTCAGCCTCCTGAGGAGCTAGGAGGACAGGTGTGAGCCACCGGTGCTGGGCTGATCTGGAGTGTCACTACAGTGGACTAGGAGCTCCTGAAACCTTTTTTTATTTTTTTAGGAGCCAGTACTGGGGCTTGAATTCACGGATCTGGGCTTTGGTCTCAACTTTTTCCCTCAATGCTGGCACTCTATCACCTGAGCCACAGCTCCATTTCTGGCTTTTGGTAGTTCATTGGCAAGAAGAGCCTCAGTAATTTCATCCCTCTGATCTCAGTCTCCTGAGTAGCTAGGATTTACAGGGGTTGAGCCACTGGTGGCATTAGGCTAGAAGCTTTTCTTTTTTTGGGGGGGGGTGTCCAGTCCTGGGGCTTGAACTCTGGACCTGGGCGCTGTCCCTCAGCTCTTCAGCTCAAGGCGAGCGCTTTATCAATTGATCCACAGCACCACTGCCAGCTTTTTTCTTTTTTGCTTATGTGGTGCTGAGGAATCGAACCTAGGGCCTCAGGCATGCAAGGCAAGCGCTCTACCACTGAGCCACCTTCCCAGCCCCTAGAAGCTTTTCTTAAGCAAGCTTTCCTCCCTGCATTTGCCCTGACTCCTCCATGAAAAGGAGGCCTGAGGGTCAGGAGCTATGCAAAACAGGCTTCCAGCCACAGGAAATGGCTGGGGTCCATGGTGAAAGACAAGATAATCTTCCCCCTGGGCCCCATTCTGGGACCCCAACCTCTGCCCTACCTGTGACTCAAGTATAAACCTTGACCCAGCCTTGAATGTCCTGCCAGACTTGTCTGAAGCCACAGAACCTTCATTCCACCCACACCACCTGCTCTAAACCACACCTCAGGACCGTTGCCCATGCTGGACCTTCTGCCTGAGGCTCTCTGTCCTCTTTCACAATTTAGAACTCCTGTGGAATTTTGGCACTGGGTATATCATCTCATGGAGCAAGTCTTTCCTTCCAATCTCCCTCTTTATTTTAGTATTAAGTTTCTAGAGATGGAACTTGTGCAGGCTGAGTGGCAAATGCTCTATCTTGATGTGTGTGTGTGTGTATGTGTGTGAGGTTGTATATGTGTGTGTGTGTGTGTGTGTTGTGTGTGTGTGCGCGTGCCATTCCTGGGGTTTGAATTCATGGCCTTGATGCTATTCTATCCCTGAGCCTTTGTGCTCAAGGCTAGCGCTCTACTACTTGAACCACAGCTCTACTTCTGGCTTTTTGGGTGTTTAATTGGAGAAAAGTGTCTCATACAGACTTTCCTGCTTGCAATTGTCATCCTCAGATCTCAGCCTCCTAAGTAGCTAAGATTACAGGGGAGAGCCACCAGCACCTGTACTCTACCCTACCTTTACCTATATCCTCGGGCCTCCTCTGAGTCCCAGAACAATATATCTCACCAGGCTGACTTTTTTTTTTGCCAGTCTTGGGGCTTGAACTCAGGGTCTGGGCATGTTCCTGAGCTTCTTTTGCTCAAGTCTAGCACTCTACCACTGAAGCCCCAGTGCCACTTTTGGCTTTTTCTGTTTCTGTGGTACTGAGGAATAGAACCCAAGGCTTCGTGCATGCATGTTATGTAAGCACTCTACCACTAAGCCACATACACAACCCAAGTCTCACTTCTAATGGGAGTTATGAGGGTGAGGTTAATTAGCTTACCCCTTTTGTTGTAGAAATCACTGACTATTTCATATCTTTGCCAATATTTGGGACCAGCCTGTGACTTGAAAATGAGAAATGATAAATGAGTGATAGCCACTAGGCCCCGGAGGTCTAGGCTCACATCATACAGAGGGATAGAGAATATGAAGTCAGAACCTTTGACAACTTCTGTAGCCTAGAACTGTGGTCTCCCTGGAGGCAGTGTCTGGCTTCTAGGTGTCCCAATGGGACACCTCAGCCAGAACATAATGCTTCAGTTCTTTAAATGGCAGAGAAAGATGCTTTGTTCAAGTTGCCGGCTCAGACTTAGTACACTCTGAGGGCTTGTCCCAGCTTGCCCAGGTTGGATGTCTGGGTATGGGCAACCTGCTGAATGCTCATCATCCATACAAAGATACAAGGACTTATTGCCTCCTCTTTTTTTTTTTGGCAGGTCTGTGGTTGTACTATGAGCCTAGGCTCTGTCCCTAAGCTCCTTTTGCTCAAGTGTAGCACTCTGCCCTTGAGCCACACACCCATTCATGGTTTTGCTTTTTCATGTGACCTCTTAGAAAGAAGGGTATCATGGACTTTCCCACCTCGGCTGAATTCAAATTGGCATTCTTTACATCTCAGCCTCCTAAGGAGCTAGGATTACAGGCAGGAGCCACTGACACCTTGCTTTCTTTTCTTCTTGTTCTTTTTATAAATCATAACAATCTGAAATCTTCATGGTGTCATTGCAATGGTTTGTATTCAAATTAAACTACTCAGGCTTGGAGTTTGAATGCTAAGTCTGGTACCCACAAATGGAGGGATACCCTGACAAACTCATTCCTGTTCATATGAATGCTAAGGGAATGTTATAAAAGTAATAATTAAACGTGCATTTGCTTCATGATTCTATTTTAGAATGCCACAGAATAATTATTGGATTTATATCTTCCGTTCTATCATCATGGTATGATTGAGGATACTGACTAATTTTTAATTAATGCTTTTATAAGTATTCAACCAGGATACTTCATAAAATGGAAGCACTAATAACTAATAGTTGGTAATAATAATAATATATATATATATAATTTAATATCCTCACAGACCCTCTCTCTATATATATATGTACATATATATATGTATATATACATATGTATCTCAATCTACACATCTATCAACATATATATGTATATTTGTATATAATATACATATATCATTATTCCTATGATCAAGCCACACACACTAATCCCATATATATATATATATATATGGCACTATATATATATATATATGGGACTATATATATATATATATATGGGACTCAGATCTTCCTGGCAGCTCAGTTTGCCAGAGTCCGGTCTGCTAAGACTGTGACACCATTTATGGATTGGGCATTTTAGTCCATGATTTGAAATCCCACGATGGCCAAAAATTTATTCTTTGTAGTAAGAAGCCAGTTTTGACACATTGTTTTCCTTCTCTGTGAAAGTCCTTGGTCTCAGTATGATGTATAAAATATATCCTATGTTATATGATATAATAAAAGTAACATTATATGTGTAATAATGCTAAATAAATAAGGGTAATAAATGTCAACACAGTAAACCCATGTATGTAAATAGATCTCATATATGAACATTATTTTTTCCAGTGCTGGGGCTTCAATTCAGGTCCTAGGAACTGGTCTGAATTTCTTGTCTTCAAGGACAGTGAGCCATTCCTCTTCACCCACAGTGTCACAGAGTTACCCAGACTCTGAGTTCCAATCCCATACCTGCCAGAAAAATTGTGCAAATCCAAGCCTGGGTATTACTACTACTACTACTACTACTACTACTACTACTACTACTACTACTATTATTATTATTGCCAACTACGGGGCTTGAAGTCAAGTCTTGGCATCTCTGCCACTGCCAGCACTGGGATCCTAGGACCTGAGTTCAAATCTAGGGACAGGCAAAAATATAAAAAATAAAAAAGAGAAGCATAGTACTGAGAAATTCAAGAAGGTAGTTTTACATTTTTATTTCCTTTGTATTGTAACCATCCTGGGTCTAAATGCCAAGGCGCAGAAAGTGTACATGACCTTGCATTGCTCATGTTTGGCGGCTATTAAGGAAGCCATAGCCAAAACCGGCAAATTAGGTCTGGAGGTCGAATCCCAGGACTGCCACTAATGAATGGTGGGAGATTCTAAGAAACCCATTCCCATATGCATCCATAGGAATGGAATGTTATAAAAGTAACAATTAAATTAGTAGTTAGTGTACGATTATATTATTATAAAATTATACACAACAATTATACTACATTGACTAATTTTCAATTAATATTTTATTATGTATTCAATCATGATACTTTAAAAAGGAAGGAATTTAATTGCCAATAATCAGTAGTAATATTCTATATGCATTTACATTGTATACAGACACATCTCTCTCTTGTTGTATACATATACATCCATTTATCTGTCAACCAATCTATACATTTATCTGTTCATACTTTTGTCACTCCTGGGGCTCAGTGGTAAGGTGCTTGCCTAGTACGTACAAAGTCCTGGGTTTGATTCCTCACTACCGCGTACACAGAAAAATCTGGTAGTCATGTTGTCCATCAAGCAGTTGAGCACTAGCTTTGAGCATAAAAGCTTAGGGACTTTGTCTAGACCCTTACTCAAGACCCAGGACTGGCACCCAAAAAAAGAAAATAGAATGTTCTAACTGAACGATAAAAGGATAGGACTGCAAATACCTCATCACAGAGCAAACCAGGAGTCTGGTGGTGAAAGTTGACATCTAACCTGACTTAGCCAGAAGTAAACCACTGCAACCCAGCCCCACGGAGCCAGATGCAGCTGGCTCACTCAGCTCTGTCATCCAAGATACTCAGGGGCTGAAATCTGGTGGGTTTAAAACCCAGCCCTTGAAGGAAGTCTCCAAAACTCTGAACTGTGGCTCACAGTGGTAGAGCTCTAGTCTTGAGCAAAAGATCTTATAACAGTACCCCCAACATTCCAGTGCATTTCCTGTGGCTGACACCCAGCCCTCCCAAAAAGACCCATCCCTCTAAATCATTAGATGTGAATTTTGTGTGGTTTGTGATGTGTTTCTGAAAGAATGGTGATACCGATGAAAGCAGTCTCCTTCTAATGACTGCGTGTGGGTTACAGCTATGTGATGAGTCCTTCATGAGGTGTGTGCTGAGTCCTTTATGGGGTTCATTCTTTCATCTGATCCTTGTAAGAGCTCCACAAGTAAGATGATGGTGCAGATGAGAAATTTGAGGCTCACCAAAATTATGTATGTACTGAAATCTAGTGAGTTGTCTCCTGCAGACAATTATTTATTTTTCTCAGTCGTGAACCTTGGACTCAGGGCCTAGGCACTGACCCTTCCCTGTTGGCTCATGGCTAATGCCCTACCACGTGGAGCCAAGGACCCTCTTGCAACAGAGAGTTAGATCTAGGCGTCTGTAGCTGAGATCTGTCACCCTGCCTACTCAAGAAGCTGAGATCTGAGGATCTGGGTGCCAAACTATCCCAGACACAAAGCGTCCCATGAGAATATTATCTCCTATTCATCACTTAGAAACTTGAAGTGGAAGCTGGGCACCACTAACTCACGCCTGTCCTCTTAGATACTCAGGAGCCTGAGAGCTGAGGATCAGTGTCCAAAGCCAGCCTGGGCAGGAAATTCTTGAGATGGACTCTACTCTCCAGTGACCCAACAAAAACCTGAAGAAATGCTGTAGCTCAAGTAGTAGCACACTTGGCTTTAGCTGAAGAACTCAAGGACAGCGCCCAGGCCTAGGCTTCAACTTCTCCAACATACAAGAAGAGAAAGAAAGAAACCTGAAGAGGAAGCATTAGACTGCTTTGCATGTATGAATCCCTGGGTTTGATTCCTCAGTACCGCATCACTAAAAAAAAGCCTGAATTGGCCCTGTGGCTCAAGTGGTAGAGTGCTATCCTTGTACAGGAGAATCTCAGGTACAGTGCTGAGGTCCTCAAGTTCCAGGACAAGTGTATGCACACACACACACACACACACACACACACACACACACACAGAGAGGTATCAGAACTGAAGCTGTTACACCAAATTGTGGTAAAGCACTGAGCTTCGTTTTCTAAGCTTATGGTTAGCACCTAGGCCCTGTATTCAACCCCAAAAGCTAGCCATCCAGGGCTCAACTAGGAGGGGTCAAAGGTTTCAAAACCTGATGAGCTTCACCAGCCCTAGATGACAGGAAGCATTGTGATATTACCCATGTGCTTAGATTCAGTGAGCTTCTGATAACCTAAGGAGGCAACTTTGCCAATTGGGAATCTTTTAATTCGGTTCAGCTCTCTAGTTGTCTGCCAGAACGACCCTTGAATTAATTGTAGCAGTTTGTTTCAACACTGGGAAATAGTCTAACAAAGACAGGATAAGTACAAGGAACTTGGCCTGCCAGAGGAGGTGGCACAAATGAAGGCTTCTTGTCCAAACAGAGCACTGGGGAAAGAGATAGCTTTGGATACAAAGAGGTCGTTTTCTCCTGGCCTTCAGAGCCCGCCCACTCTCATCCTCACTAATTGGCCCAGATGGAGTTTTTTATTACACAGCTGTACAGGAGTGAGGCCTTTAGTCTGCCTGTTCCAACAATGAGGCAGACTTCTTCCAGCAGCCTGAGGTTCGCAGAAACACTCAGGCTACACTGGGAACAATGAGGGGAGCCCCGGAATATGCACTGTCTTGAAAGCACTCTCTGTGCTATGAAAGCATTTTATTCAAAGCAAATTTCCTAGCTGAATGCCTTTCAACATAGGGACTCTGGATCTTCACAGATAGAAATACATGCATACATACATGGGTAGACATGGAGTTACTGTTTTTTGTTTTTGGCAAGTCTGGGGATTATACTATGAGCCTAGGCACTGTCCCTGAGCTCCTTTTGCTCAAAGGTAGTGCTATGCCCTTGAGCCACAGCCCCACTCATGTTTTTTTTTTTTTTTTTAATTCCTGTGATCCCTTAGAAATAAGATTGTCCTGGGCTTTCCTGTCAGGACTGAATTCAAATTGTCATTCTCTACCTCTCAGACTCCTGAAGAGCTAGAATTACAGTGAGGATCCACTAACACTCGGCTTTCTTTTTTTCTTGTTCTATTTTTCTCATGACAATCTGAAATCTTCACAGTGTCATTCTAATGGTTTGCATTTCCGAGTAAACTACTCAGGCCTGGAGTTGGAATGCCAGGACCGCCACCTACAAATGGAGGGAAATCTTGAGCAAATCATTCCTATCCATGGGAATGCTTAATGGAATTTATAAAAGTTACAATTAAATTGACAGTTAGTTCATGATTCTTTTATACAGTACCATACAAAAATTATTGGATTATGTCTTCCATTCTAACTCCCTGGTTTGGTTCTGCTAATTAAAGAACACTGTCTTCTTTTACATTAATACTTTAGTAAGTATTCAACCATGATACTGCATTAAATGGAAACCTAATTTAGTAACTAACAATTCATAATATATATATATATATAATTTAATATCCTCACATTGTCTCTCTCATATATGTAGTAAACTACACATCTATCTATCTATCTATCTATCTTTCTATCTATCTATCTATCTATCTATCTATCTATCTATCTATCTATCTATCTATCTATCTATATCTATCTATCTCTCTATGTCTATATCTATGCCTATATCTAACAATCTATTTATATATATATATATATATAGCCCACTACTATGGCTTAATCTCAGGTCCTCAGAACTGGCTGGCAGCTCAATTTGCCAAAGGCTTTTGTTCTACAATTGACCCATTCATAAATTATGCATTGTGACCTCTGAGTTCAAATCCCAGCATTGCCAAAAGTTTATATGTGCAGTAAGAAGCCAATTTTGACATATTTTTTTCCTTCTCTGTAAAAGTCCTGTGTCTCAGTATGATGTATAATCCATATGCAAATATATTCATGTGATAACATATAATAAATGAAAAAAAGTTATATATGTAATAATGCTAAATAAAATAAACAATGAAAAAAGAAGGGTAATAAATGTCATATGGAGTAAACCCACGTATGTAAAAAGATCTCATATATGAATATTATTTTTCCAGTGATAGGGCTTGAATTCAGGCCCTTGAAACTGGTCTGAAATTCTTGTCTTCAAAGACGGTGATCTTCCCCTCCCCTACAGTGCCACAGAGTTCCCCAGACCCTGAGTTCAAATCCCAGCCCTCCAGAAAAATGGTGCAAATTCCAAGCCAGGGCCTTAATTTTTTTGGCCAGGCCCGGGCCATGAACTCAGCTTGTGGCAACTCTGCCTCAGCCTTGATCACTCTAGGCTGGGGTGCAGCCTCTGGACCCACAGCACATCCTGAGGTCCTAGGACCTGAGTTCAAATCTTTGGAGTGGCAAAAAAAGGTGAAGTGTTAGGAAGGTGGATCAGTAGTAGAGCACTTGCCTTGCATCCATAATGTCCTGAGTTCAATTCTTCAGCACCACATAAGCAAAAAAACCCGGAAGTGTTGCTATGGCTCAAGTGGTAGAATGATAGCCTTGAGCTGAACAGTTGAGGGACAGTGCACAGACTCAGACAAAATAAGAGGGTGAAGGAAGGAGAAGGATAAAACTGGGGAGTTCCAGAAAGTGGTTTTACATAGTTTTTTCCTTTGAATTGTGACCATCTTGTGTCTAAATGACAGGGCCTGGAAAGTGTACGTGACCTTGCACTGCTGAAATTTGATGGGCTATCAGGGAAACCATAGCCCAAACCAGCAAACTAGGTCCGGGTTCAAATCCCCACCACCTACGAATGTCAGGAGATCCTAAAAAATGCATTCCAATAGACAGCCATATGAATGGAATGTTGTAAAAGTAACAATTACATTAGTACTTAGTGTATGGTTATATTATAAAATTATACACAGTAATCATAGTACATTGCCTAATTTTCAATTAATACTTTATTATAAATTCAAACATGGTACCTAAATAAAGGATGAAATAATTTAATTATTGATAATTAGTAGTAAAATAGTATATATAACTTAATAATATACAGACACCTCTCTCTTGTTTTATATGTGTATATATATATATATATATGTATATATATAAAACAAACCATATCTATTTCTACACTTGTCACTACTGGGGCTCAGTGGTAGAGTGTTTGCCTATCATGTATGAAGCTCTGGGTTCATTTCCACACTATCATATGCAGAGAAAAAGCCAAAAGTGGTGCTGTCACTGAAGCACCAAAAACAAGTTAGAATGTTATGACTGCAAGTATAGAATGACAGGGCTTCAAATACCTCATGACAGAGCAAGCCAGGAGTCTGAAGCTGATGGCTGACATCTAACCTGACTTAGCCAGAGGTCAACAGCTGCAAACCAACTACATGGAACCAGACGCTGCTGGCTCACCCCTAGCTGCTCGGGGATGAGTTCTGAAACTGGTGGTTTGGATACTCAGCCCTGGCAAGAAATCTGCGAGACTGTGAGCTGAGGCTCAAAGTGGTAGAGTTCTAGCCTTGAGGAAAAAGTCTTAGGAGAGTATCCACAACCTATGAGTGCAATCCCCAAGGCTGAGGACCTTCCCCTCCATTAACCACCCCTTTAAACCATTAGATGTGAACATTTGTGGTTTGTGACGTTTTTCTGAAAGAATGGTGATACTGATGAAAGCACTAATGACAGCTTGTGGGATAGAGCTATGTGATGACTCCCTCCTGGTGTGCGGGTTGCTATGGTGTTATGTGCTGAGTCCTTCATGGGGTGTATTCTTTCATCTGGTCCTTGTTAGAGCTCCACAAGTAAGACGATTGTGCAGATGAAAAAGTTGAGGCTCAGATATGTCCCCAAGGCAGGGCCAAATTTATGTATGTACTGAACTCTAGTGACTTGTCTCCTGCTGACAATTGGTTTGGTTTCATTTCCTCCATCATGAACCTTCAACCCAGAGCCTAGGCGCTTGACTTTCCTCTTGGGCTCATGGCTTGTACTCTACCACGCGGAGCCAAAGACCCCCTTGCAGAAAGTGTCACAGCTTACGTGTTTTTAGCTGAGGTCTATCATCCTGCCTGCTCAGGAAGCTGAGGATTTGGGTTCCAAACTATCCCAGAAACAAAAAGGCCCATGAGACTATTATCTCCTATTCACCACTTAGAAACTTAAAGTGGAAGCTGGGCACCAGTGAGTCGCACCTCTCATCCTAGCTATTCAGGAGCCTGAGAGCTGAGTATCATGGTCCAAAGCCAGCCTCGGCAGGAGATTCCTTGAGATGATTATCTCCAAAGAAACACCAGAAAGCCTGAAGGGGCACTGTAGCTCAAGTGGTAGAGTGCTAGACTTGAGCTGAATTGCTCAGAGACAGCACCCAGGCCCAGGCTTCAACTCCTCCAACTTACAAGAAAAGAAATCAAGAAACCTGAAGTGGAGTGCTGGGAATGTGTCTTAGGGGTAGAGTGCTTTGCATGTATGAAACCCTGGGTTTGAATCCTCAGTACCACATACCTAGAAAAAAAGCCTGAATTGGCTGTGTGGCTCAAGTGGTAGAGTGCTGTCCTTGTGCAGGAGAAACTAAGGTACAGTGCTCAGGTCCTGAATAAAAGCTCCAGGGCTGGTGTATGCACACGCACACATGCACGCACACGCGTGCACACACACACACACACACACACACACACAACACACACAATGATACAAGAAATGAAGCAGTGACACCCAATAGTAAAGCAAGGAGTTTCTCCTCTGAGCTCAAGGTCAGCACCCTGGCCCTGTGTTTAACCCGAAATCTACCTACCCAGGGCCCAACTCGGAGAGGGCAAAGGTTTCAATACATGATGAGCTTCACCAGCCCTAGATGACAGGAAGCATTGTGATTTTGCACAGGTGCTTAGATTTAACAAGCTCCTGGAAACCTAGGGAGGCACCTTTGCCAATTAGGAATCTTATTAGGTTCAGCTCCCTAGTTGTCTGCCAGAAGGACTCTTGAATTAATTGTAGTAGTTTTTTTCAACACTGGAACATAGTCTAACAAAGACAGAAAGAGTGCAGCAAACTTGGCCTGCCATGGGAGATGGCACAAATGAAGGCTTCTTGTCAAAACAGAGCACTGGGGAGAGAGATAGCTTGGGTACAAAGAGGCCTTTTTCTCCTGGCCTTCAGAGCCTGCCCACACTCATCCTCACTAATTGCCCCACATGAATTGTTTGTTACACAGCTGTACAGGATTGAGGCTTTTTTTTTGCCTGTTCCAACAATGAGGCAGACTTCCCCCAACAGCCTGGGGTGTGCAGAAACCCTCAGGATACACTGCAAACAGTGAAGGGATCACTCTCTGTGCTATGAAATCATTCTATTCAAAGCAAATTTCCTATTGGGGTGCCTTTCTTCATAGCGACTCTGGATGTTCACCGATAGAAATACATGCATACATACACAGACACACAGACTTAATGGCTCATTTTTTGTGTGGCCGCTCCTGAGGCTTGAACTGTGAGCCTAAACATTGTCCCTGAGGTCCTTTTGCTGAAGGAAGCACATTATTGTGTCTTAAACCATGGTTACCCTAGGCTGGGGTGCAGCATTTACACCCACAGATGATCCAGGGATCCTAGGACCTGAGTTCAACTCCTAGCACTGGCAAAATTCCATCAAAGCAAAAAAATGGAGGAGGAAAAAACCAGGAAGTTTTACACAACCATTTTACCTTTGTTTCCTTTGCACTGTGACCATCCTAGGTCTCAATGACTCAGCTTGAAAATTGTACATGACCTTGCATGGCCGAAGGCTGCGGGCTATCAGTGAAGCTTGAGCCCAATCCAGACACCTAGGCCCTGAGTTTGATCCTGGGACTGCCACCTACACATGGCTGAAGATGCTAGGAAACTCATTCCTATCTATTCCTATCTATAGGAAGACTAATAGAATGTTTGGCATGTACTAATTGAATTACTAATTAACTAGTCAATCTAGTATAAGATTGTACACAATCAATATAGGTCATTGATTAATTGAATTAATACTTTATTAAGTCTTCTACCGTGATTAATTAATGGACGCATGATTTTAGACCAAATAATTGGTAGCAATAGAATATATAAGAATAAGATATAGACATCACTTTACATATAGAGTTATGCAATAGAATCTACACAAATGTCTATCTGTCTCTGTATACATTTATTTATCGATGCATATACATATGTAAATACACACACACACTGCAATCTACACATCTATCTGTTTATATATTGGCCACTCCTAGGGTTTGATCTCAGGTCCTCAAATTTGCCTGCCAATTTCACTTGCATCATACTAGTGTGCTAACATTGACCCATTTATGAAGTGGGTCTTGTTCAAATCACAGAAATGCCAAAAACTTAATTCTGGTGGAAGAAGCTAATTGTCCCACTTGTTTTCCTTATAGGCAAAGTCCTGGGTCTCAGGAATGATGGATAATACATAGGCAAATCTATGTTCTATGTGATAGGATGTAAAAAATATTATATGTGTAATCATACTCACTAAAATACATAAGAAATAAGTAAAATACAAAATAAAATCAATAACTACATGAACTGCAATATGCAGTAAACCTGTAAATATAAATCATGTATTTAAAATATATACAAATATTATTGTTTTCAAGTGCTAGGACTTGAATTCAGGTCCTGGGAACAGGCCTGACTTTCTTGTCTTCCAGCATAGTAAGCTTCCCCTTCCCCCACAAAGCTGCAGATTTCCCAGACCCTGAGTTCAAATCCCATTCCTGGCAGAAAAAAATGGCGTCAATTCCAAGCCACGGGGCCTCATAATTTTTCAAATATTTTAATGTACTTATTTATTTATTTTTATTTTGTCAAGCATAGAGCTTGAACTCAGATAATGGCAACTCTGTCTCAGCTTTGATCACTCCAGGCTGGGTTGAAGCCACTGGACTCACAGCCAAACCTGGGTTCCTGGGCCTCAAAGACTGACAGGAATAAAAATAAATAAAACGACACAGATAAAGTTTGCCTTATTTGCAATAACTAGTATATGTCTGAGTCAAGCAGAAAAGTTCAGATAAGTTGATGTTAGGGAAATGAACCCAAAGATAAGTATTCAAAAGGTTTTTTATTTCATTCAATTGTTTCTAACATATTTATAAGATGATTTCTATGTTGCTTTATATGTCCCTTCCCCATGGTATAACCCGTGCTTTCACTGTATTTGATGGTGGTATAATTTGTGGAGGGGAAGGGAAAAATCAAATCGTTTAAATAGGGATACAGGTGGACCTATTGCAACAATGAGATGTACAAGTCATTATGTCGAAAAACGAACTTTACAACATTGGTGGGGAGGAGGATCTGGTAGGAGGGGCAGGGAGGGTATGGAAAGGGATGGGAAGGGGAAACATAGGAGGAGGCAACAATGTTTGACAAGAAATGTACTCATTATCTTGCCCCTGTAATTGTAACCCCTCTGTATGGTATTTTTACAGAAAAAAAAAAATAAAAACAAAAAACAAATCGGCAACTTTCAGATGGCTGCCTGTTTTACATTTGTTTTATTTGCAAGGTGACCATACTGGGTCTGAATGACATGGCTGAAAAGTGTTTCTAACCTGGCATTGGTGAAGGCTGGCAGGCTACCAAGAAAGCCCTAGGCCAACACAGCCACATAGGCCCTGTGTTCGAAACCCGGTCCTAACCCCTACAAATGCAGGGAGATCCTAAGAGCCTGGTTCCTATGCATAGGAATACCGATGGAAGGTTATGAATGTCAAGGTTGTATTAGTTGTTCCTGAATGATACTACTATAAAACTAAACAGAGTGATTTTAGGAGGCCAATGGATTTTAATGGATATTTTTTGACACATTAAAAGAATACTATTAATTACATGGATGCAATAGTTTCAAGACTGTAGTTGATTTGATTAATATTTCATTAAGGATGAAAATGAAAATATTAATTACATGGAGGCATAATAAATACCCAAGAATTGCTAGGAATGTAGTTCATATAACTGAAGAATGTATAGACATCTCTGGCACTCTTTAAAGATCTATATTTATTTGTGTAGTACCATCTGCATGTCAATTTCTTCTTATTTTGTCAACCCCAGGGGCTCGATCTCAGGTGCTGGGAACTTCTTGTAAGCTCTATATGCCACAGGCTGGTGTGCTGCAACTCACCCATTCATGAATTGGGCCTTGCAGGCTATGAGTTCAGATGCCAGCACTCACAAAAATTGAATGGTGGAGTAAGAAGCCTAAGGTGACACATGTTTTCCTTTTCTGTGAAATTCCTGGGTGTTAGGTATGAAGTTTCATACATAGGCAAAGCTATATCCTATGTAATACATGTAGTAAATGTTTCATGTGTAATGAGTCAATAAAATAAATGGTAAATAAATGAATAAAACAAAAAATAAAATGAATAACTACACTAAGTGCAATATGGAGTCAACATACAGGGCTCGATCTCAGGGCCTGGGAAGTGCCTGCAGCTGAATTGGCTAGAGGCTCCTGTGCTGGCAGTCACCCATTCATGAACTGAGCCTCTAGGCCCTGAGTTTAGATTCCAGCACTGACAAAAATGTAATCATGGAGTGAGAAGCCGAGTGAGACAGGTTTTCCTATTCTTTGAAAGTGTTCGGTGACAGGTAGGATGTATAAATTTTTTGCAAATCTATATGCTATGAAATAGGATGTCACAAATGTAAGAAATGACTAGGTGGAAGAAAACCAGATTGAATTAGTAGTGAATCATTCTGGGATAAAATTAGACACAATAATTATAGGACTTGGATTAAGTTTAATTAATATTTTATTGAGCATTAAGAGAATAAAAATTATATGGAGACATAATTAAATACTTAATAATTCGTAGTAACACACGATGCATAATTTAATTTGTCTCATTTATGAAATATGTAATTATATGTATGGATGTATGTACATATATGATAAATAATTACAGGATATTGAGTAATTATTAATTAATGCTTTATTAATTGTTCAACTGGGACACATCATTAAATGGAGACATAATTTAAAACCTAATAATTGGTAGTAATATTATCTATAATTCAGTAATATACAGACATCTCTCCTTTTGTGTATATAATACGTATATACAGGAAACTCTATCTATTTATACCTCGCTCACTCCTGGGGCTTGATGGTTGAGTGCTCACCTAGTAAGCAAGAAGCCCTGGGTTGCATTTCTCAATGCCACATAAACAGAAAATCCAGAAGTTCTGCTGTTTTTCAATCAATTGAATGCTAGCCTGGAGCACCAACACTTAGGGACATTTTCTAAGCCCTTACTCAAGCCCCAGGACTGCCGCCAAAAAAAGGTATAATATTCTACCTGCAATGATATAAGGACAGGACTTCAAATACATCATCACAGAGCAAGCTATGAGTCTGGCGCTGATAGCTGCCACCTATCCTGACTTAGCCATATGTATACCGCTGCAACCCAGCTGCACGGAACCAGATGCTGATGGCTGGCTTAACCCCATCATCCTAGCTGTTTGGGGGCTTTAAAATCCAGCCGTGGCAGGAAGTCTGTGACACTCTTTAAAATGTGGCTCCTAGTGGCAGAGCTCTAACCCTGAGCAAATGTTATTAGAACAGTATGCACATGCTTTGAGTTCAAGCCTCATGGGTAACCCCCCTCACAAAAAACACCCCTCTAAACCATTAGATGTGATCTTGTGTGGTTGGTGAAATGTTCCTCAATGAAGGGTGATACTGATGAAACCACCCTAATTCTAATGACAATTTGTGGAATAGCGCTATGTGCTGACCCCTTCATAGGGTGTTCTGTGCTGAGTCTTGCACAGGGTGCTATGTGCTGAGTCCTTTACAGGGTGCTGTGTGCTGAGTCATGCAAAGAGTGTCACGTGCTGTGTCTTTCACAGGGTTCATTCATTCATCTGGTCCTTGTAAGAGCTCCACAACTGAGATGATTTTGCAGACAAAAAATGTGATATATATATAGAATTCCGTATTATACACACACACACACACACACACACACACACACACACACACACACACACACACACACACACACACACACACATATATATATTATGGAATTCTATGCCTCCATAAGAAAAAATGACATTGCCACATTTGTTAGAAAATGGAAAGACTTGGAAAAAATTATATTAATTGAAGTAAGACATGCTCAAAGAAACATAGGTCCCATGGTTTTCCTTATTTGCAATAACTAGTATAGGCCTGAGACAAGCAGAAAATGTCAGATATGTTGCTCTTAGGTTAAATGAACCACACCGTAAGGATTCAAATACTTTTTCTTTCATGGATAGCCCTCAACCACGTGGAGCCAAGGATCCCCTTGCAGCAGAGTGCCACAGCCTAGGGGTCTATAGCTGAGATCTGTCATCCTGCCATCTCAGGAAGTTGAGATCTGAGGATCTGGGTTCCAAAATATCTCAGACACAAAAGGTCCCATGAGACTATTATCTGCAATTGACCACTAAGAAACCTGAAGTGGAAGTTTGGTGCTTGTGGCTCATGCCTGTCATACTAGCTACTCAGCAGGATGAGATCTGAGGATCATGGTTCAAAGCTAGTCTGGGGCAGGAAAGTCCTTGAAACACTGAACTCCAATGAAAAACAAGGAAATCTGATGTGGTGCTGTGGCTCAAGTGGTAGAGCACTAGACTTGAGCTGAGGCACTCAAGGACAGCACCCAGGTCCAGACTTTAACTGCTACAACAGAAAACAACAACAACAAGAAAAAGACAGAAACTAACAAACCTGAAGTAGAGGGCTGGGAATGGGCCTTAGGGGTTGAGTGCTTTGCATATATGAAACCCTGGGCATGATTTCTCAAGACCACATCACTAGAAAAAAGCCTGAAGTGTCTCTGTGGCTCAAGTAGGAGAGAGATATCCTTGTACAAGAGAAACTAGGTACACTGCTTAGGTCCAATGTTCAATCTCCAGGACTGGTGTATGCATGCATGCACACGGACACACACACACACACACACACACACACACACACACACACACACACAGACTAGAAGTGAAGCTGTGACACCAAATGGTAGAGCACTGGGCTTCTGCACTGTGCTCATGTTCAGCACCCAGGCCCTGTGTTCAACCCCAAAACCTACCAACCCAGGGCAAAACTAGGAGAGGTCAAATGTTTCAAAACATGATGAGCTTCACCAACCTTAGATGACAGGAAGCTTTGTGATATCTGACATGTGCTTGGATTTCCCAAGGTTCCAAAAACCTTGGAGAGGCATCATAGGCCCATCATCGACGGCAATTAAACATGTCATTAGGTTCAGTGCCCTAGTTGTCTGCCAGAAGGACTATAGTCTATAGTCTCACAAAGGCAAGATAAGTGCAGGGAACTTGGCCTGCCAAGGCTGGTGGCATAAATGAAGGCTTCTTGTCAAAACAGAGCACTGGTGAGAGAGATAGCTTGGGGTACAAAGAAGCCTTTTTCTCCTGACCTTCAGCGCCTACCCACACTCATCCTCACTAGTTGGCCCAGATGGAGTTGTTTGTTTCACCGCTGTACAGGGGCGAGGCCTTTTGTCTGCCTGTCCAGACAATTAGAGACTTCTTCCAATAGGCATGGGATGCAGAGAAACCCTCAGGGTACACTGGGAACAGTGAGGGGAGCCCCCGAACATGCAATGTCTAGAAAGCCCTTTCTGTGCCATGAAATCATTGTATTGAAAACAAATTTCCTAGTTCAGTGCCATTCATCATAGCTACTCTGGAGATTCACCTATACGGATACATCCATCCATGTACAATACATGGAGCTACACCGTCTTTATTTTTGGTGGGCGGCAGTTCCTGGGGTTGGACATTAACCCTAGCTGTTGTCCCTGAACTCCTTTTGCTCAGAGATAGCACATTAAA